>NC_135558.1:1427500-1582500 GCF_964340395.1 Glandiceps talaboti | reverse complement strand
CAAGAGGATTCATAGACTTGCTAACATCTCCAGGTTTATTTCATACTTATAGTTAAAACAACACACAGCTGTGTTATTGTGTGTGAACTAATAACCTGACGGAATGTGGTATAATTGCCAGACAGTCGGGGGAACACGTGTATAACCCTTGTGAGACTACTAGTAAGGTGTAACAAAAAATTGTGTGGTTCCAATACGCCCAATTTTAGAATAGGTGGGATGGGTAGATCTTTTAAAAAAAAATTATATATATTTTTTTCATATGTGAGTGTCTAGTTCAGGTAGTTATGTTTTCTGTTGTTTTCCATATGGTCTCTGTGTTATTGGTTTCTTCTCATCAGGTGTACAGCCATTACAGGTTCGAAGAACAGTTTTATATCGTCTTTTTAAAGTTGATGTCAGTTTCCACATCCACTATTTCTTACAATTTTATTAAAAAAGTTTAGGGTTGGAAGTGAAAAACTACAAAATGTAGGTGGCGTCAGATAAGCAGAACCAAACAATTTTTTTAAGGCCTAACTGTTTTTTTTTTTAAAAGTTGAGTACATTTTCCTTTTCAGAACTAAAAATGAACAACAAACTCAAAAAAATAATTCCGAGTGGCTGGTGCCAGTCTAGAAGTTTCATTTATCCTCTACCCTGTTAAATAGTTGATGACAGTATGTCATCACTGGGAGAAAAAAAAACACTTGATTGAGTTATAACTTCTATAGAATTTGTGATAATTTTAGACTAATGTAAGTTTAAGAAAGGAATTACTAAGATCGGTAGAGATAAGTAATTATTTAGCCTCAGAGTTCACTTTTATGGATAAACATTTATGTTCATAGGTGACATTTTTTGGGGGTATTTTGTCGACAAACAAAACTTTTCTTTTGTGTGGCTTTGAGATCAGAGTCATTCAAATCTTGAGAAACTGTAATAAAAAATGTTCTTCATTTTCTATCTTTTGATATAGGGCTATTACAAAAGAACACCAGAGTATATGCCAACATTAAAACGAGAAAGAACTGGATGTTTTCCTGTACCAATGGTCCATTCTACGTATCTGATTGACCTAAAAAGATCTGCTTCTACTAAGTTACAATTCACACCATTACCATCATACAAGGGTGATTTCGATGATATTCTCTTGTTTGCACACTCAGCTAGACAGGCAGGTAGGTGTTTTTGGAAACCATGACAACAAAACATGATGAACCATAAATGTCAGTTGTCAAATAAATTGTTATATTTCAGAGCTATTCTGAATACATTTATTGCTTTCCAATCTCCATGTGGAAAGTTGATATTTCAGTGTTGAATTAGAAAAAAGAAAAGAAATGAAAAGAATTGTTTTGGTCAGTGCTTGCATCACTGAAATACCCTAGCATCAGTCTTTTTGTTTGTGTTTGTCCAACCCATGCAGTCTGCAGATCCATGGGAATAACCCTCCCTACTTCAGTGAAGACAACTGCAGAGGCAATCATGAACAAGCAAATAACGTCATCTGCCCCCATACACACTTGCTCTAAAGTACTAAATAAAAAGAACAGTAACTGTCATAAATAGTAGATTCAGTGACAGGTTTGTTGAGAATAAAATAAAAAATTGTGTCATCACACCACTTTAGACAAAATGTCGTGACCAGAAATAATTTTTTTTTGGCCTAATGGAAAGTTGATCTGAATCTATGCTCACTATTTACTTGATTAATAGCTGAGACATGTGAACTAGAGCCTTTGGAATATTTAAAGTAATTTTAATACTGTTTAGAAGTATTGTACTGTTTGGTTTGCCAAAGTATAAATGTACAAGAGGACTTAAGATGTCACAATATTTTTGTATTATTCTTTTTTGCTAATTTATGTATTTCTTATTGTACAAATGATATATAACTTGGTATCATTTAAATTTTGGCTGAATGTACTACTTTTGGCCCCCATAGTTTAAAAAAAAAATATTTGTAACATTTGTGGTTATAGTTTGAGTCTACCAGAGTACCCCTGGGGATGAGGACACCACTATCACCCATTGATGTAATCTACTGCATTAGTTTGTGTCTGTTGTACCTGCTACCACTGGTGTATTTGTCTGGGTCCTCTCTGCTATATATCATTATCGTTGCCTCATTTGTCCTTACTATACAAGTACAATGAATGTGTCTGGAATTGCGTCCTTGTTAGGCCATTAGAGGATACCATTACACTCCAGCCCTAATGGCTGCAACTTTACAAGGTGATGGTCACGGTTGACTACAAGTCAAAGTGGCTACACTCAGACTAAAAGGTGGTCACTTGTCAGATTTTCTCTGAAATGGAATTTTAGATTCTCAAAGTCAACCCTCCTTATTACTATATATGTACACATATATATATGATGGCCCATTAGTAGTCAATTACTGTGTACATGTATGTATGTGAAATGTTCTGACCTTTAACGTCCAACTGAGAAAGTTATGCAGTAATTATTAGAATGAATTATAATCCTTAGCAAAGTGCGCCCTCTATCAACATCCTTAATTATTACAATGAATTATAATCCTTAGCAGAGTGCGCCCTCTATCAACATCCTTAATATTTGATTGAAGTATGATGGTATGATTATTCCCCAAATATTTTTCTTCATTCAGTTGGAAAATACTTGTTACCTAAGGGTTGTCACTATGACTTGCTAGCCCCCTCAGGTCACTTGTATTTTCCTTGGCAGAACGAAGGAAAATATAGGGGAGTAATATCTGATTGTCATAAACTCATCTTGTGCCACCTATGATACCACCATTGAATTATTTGTACATTATTTCTGACGTTGTTTGAAAGTGAATCACAAGTCTGTTTTTGACATTTTTATACCAGGTCAGAGTATTGTTTGATATATTACCATCCAATTTTGAGTGGAAAACTTGTTAACATCAGCTAATTTGTCGGTTTTTTTGTGGTGTTCTCATTACAGAGGTTCAGATGTATCTTCTAAACAAAGTTTACTTTGGTCAGCTGTTGACGCCATTGGAAAGTGACGATGCACTGGAAGATGATGTAGAACAAATGGTGTATGCAAAACTAGAATCCACAAGTAGGTATCTAGTAATACATCTCAAAGGCCTTACCAAAAAAAAATTGTGTGGTTCCAATTACGCTCAATCTTAAAATAGGTGGAATAGGTTGATTTTTTATTTGATAATATATATATATATATATATATATATATATATATATATATATATATATATATATATATATATATATATATATATATATATATATATATATATATATATATATATATATTTTTTTTTTTTTTTTTTTTTTTTTTTTTCCCCCCATCATATGTAAGTGTCTAGTTCAGATATTTGTGTTTTCCATGTTTTCCATATAGTCTCTGTGTTATTGGTTTCTTCTCATCAGATGTACAGTCATTACAGATTGGAAGAACAGGTTTATATTGTCTTTTTAAGTTGATGTCAGTTTGCACATCCACTATTGTCAATATGTCACTTAGTTGTCATGTTGTGAACATTTTAAACGTAGTGTATGATAGTTTTATATCCTGTCATATTTGTTTTAAATTGTACCAATAAGGTGTCCGTGTTATCAAAGGTATAACTTGGAATCCATACTGTTCTGTTATATTGGTAGTCTAGATGCTTCTCTTAGTATATTGAATCATTTTTTCAAAGAGTGATCTCGAGATTGGATGCCACAAATACCATCTAGACTATCCTATTGGTTGCTTTATAGAGAGTCACTTTAATCCTATTGGTTGCTTTATAGAGAGTCACTTTAATCCTATTGGTTGCTTTATAGAGAATCACTTTAATCCTATTGGTGGCTTTATAGAGAGTCACTTTAATCCTATTGGTTGCTTTATAGAGAGTCACTTTAATCCTATTGGTTGCTTTATAGAGAGTCACTTTAATCCTATTGGTTGCTTTATAGAGAGTCACTTTAATCCTATTGGTTGCTTTATAGAGAGTCACTTTAATCCTATTGGTGGCTTTATAGAGTCACTTTAATCCTATTGGTTGCTTTATAGAGAGTCACTTTAATCCTATTGGTGGCTTTATAGAGAGTCACTTTAATCCTATTGGTGGCTTTATAGAGAGTCACTTTAATCCTATTGGTTGCTTTATAGAGAGTCACTTTAATCCTATTGGTGGCTTTATAGAGAGTCACTTTAATCCTATTGGTTGCTTTATAGAGAGTCACTTTAATCCTATTGGTGGCTTTATAGAGAGTCACTTTAATCCTATTGGTTGCTTTATAGAGAGTCACTTTAATCCTATTGGTTGCTTTATAGAGAGTCACTTTAATCCTATTGGTTGCTTTATAGAGTCACTTTAATCCTATTGGTTGCTTTATAGAGAGTCACTTTAATCCTATTGGTTGCTTTATAGAGAGTCACTTTAATCCTATTGGTTGCTTTATAGAGAGTCACTTTAATCCTATTGGTTGCTTTATAGAGAGTCACTTTAATGCTGTAGTGGGTATAGTGTATTTATTTGACATTAGACAATGTATAAAATACAGTATCTAAAATCAATACATACACATATACATTTCAATGACAGATTGGTCCCATAAATGTCACAACTTTAAGGTGTGTTCAATAACATGTCAACATTTGATACTTGGAATACACTGTCCACCCATACCTATTACTACAGAAACATAAGATTGAGTTATTCTGTAATTGGTGTGTTTAGTTGACAGACAACAACTTTTAACATCTCAGTTTATGACAATACCCTACTCTCCATGGCAACCACTAAGCTATTCCACTTTGTTTTTAGTTGACAGAGAACAACTTTTGACATCTCAATATTTGACAATACCCTACCCTCCAGCCACTAAGCTTGGCTTTGATGAAATCTACATGATAAATCTAGTACGTCGGGAAGACAGGAGAAATCGGATGATGACAATTTTCAAGGAATTAGGGATAGAGGCCAAACATGTACCTGCTGTGGACGGCAAGTAAGTATGATGACTATGAATGTTGGTGTTAGCCACATTTAGACAATCACAGTACAGTAATATACAGTTATAGAAGAATGAGAAATTACATTGACAGTATTTTAGAATTTATGAAAGGGAAAAAACTAATATTGTAGTAGGATTCAAATTTGTTTAAAAAAATTGTCTGTCAGAGGTCAAGAAAAAATGGTTCTGAACAAAAGAATTATCATAATGTGACCACTGGTGTAATAACACTAATGCAAGAACATGGGGTTGAATCCTGAACCATAAAGATGTAACACCACAACCCCCACCCCCACCCCCACCCCCAATGTTGTGCAAGTCACTATACACTATTGAAGGAGGTATAGTGAACCCATCAGCTCTGATTATTCTGATTGCTTTGATTATTTTGTTTAATCAATTGTAGTATGGGCCACAAACTTGACTAGTTTGTTTCAAACTATTTTTGTGGTCCAGCCATAAACTCTGTATTCATCCATCAGTTTATGTGTAATATTTATTCCACTGTCTTTTTTACTTTTTCTCTTTTGTTATATTGATATGATTTTGAGTTTGTGGCAAATAAAATACTAATGGCAGTAATGGCAGTAACTAGTAGTATTAATGGGAAAATGTGGAATTCAAACAGAGGCTATTAATTAAGTTGGACACTACCTCTCAGGAAAGATTCTTGTCAAGTTCTCACGATAGTTCTTCTCCCCTCCACATTCACAATTTCCCGGAATAATCAGAAAATCTATTTTCCAGGAAATTGACACAAAGTGAAATAGACACACTGGGTATTCAGATGTTGCCAGGTTTTGCTGATCCGTATAATGGTAGAGAGCTGACTAAAGGAGAAATAGGATGTTTTCTAAGTCACTATCAAATATGGAAGGAGGTAAGAACACTTCCATTGGTTATCACATGTAGCTAGAAATGCAGGATTTGTTTGCACTATTTGTTCATATGCAAATTAGATAGCAAAATGTGACTTTATTTGGTCAAGAAAATCCTAACTGCTTGGCAGATTGGATTGAAATTTGATGGGGATGAATCTGGGGATGTGTAGATGAAGGTGTATTCACAACATGGTGATCCCATCAGTGATATGCAAATTAGTTCAACAAATCTCAATTTACCATGATTGACCCAGCATTGCAGATACTGCCCATACAGTAACATTATGGTGCATATAACATTAAAAAAAAAAACATAAACTCTACAGTTGTGCTACAATACCATTGGCATTACTTTTGATTTCCCCTACGGGTATTAGACGAACATTATTTTATCATAATTTTTTGTTTATTTCCTCTACAAATATTAGACAAACCTTATTTTATCCTATTTTTTTGTTTATTTCCTTTACAGGTGTTAGAGAAACGGTATAGCAAAGTACTGATATTAGAAGATGATATAAGATTTCATTATAAATTCAAACCTGAGTTGATAGAAATGATGAGAGAACTTGAAGGACTTGATTTAAAATGGGATCTTGTGTAAGTAATATGGCAGCAGGTTTCATACGTTTCACAATATATTCTCATAAAAATTAGTCCAAAGAAAGTGCTGTATGTTGACAAACGTGATACATCATGTTATGAGTATTCTGTACCGATATCAGCTACATAACCGTACTCGAATATCCTTGTACTGTGCGCCCTCATAGAGATGATGGTACATACAAAATAACACATTTAGCTTTAATTTTGAAGCTCCGAGGACTGAGTCTAACCAATTCTGTGTTTGTAACTACATACATTGCAAAAACACATGTAGGAAGCCATGATAAAATTGTTTTATAAATTAAAAATACAAAATAAATACCCAGTCCTCATTCATATGGCCACTTTAATAACAAAGAAAGATTTGTTGGAATAATGTGTGATTATTTTATTACCAGGTACATAGGTAGAAAGAGAATGAATCCAGATAAGGAGTTTTATGTATCTGGTTCTAAACATCTGGTGTGGCCTTACTATACTTATTGGACACTGGGGTACATCCTGTCACAGAAGGGCGCCCTCAAACTGCTTGATGCTGATCCACTACCAAAACTGTTGCCAGTTGATGAGTACTTACCAATTATGTTCAACAAACATCCAGAGTAAGTCACTCAGATTCAATGAAACCTTACTAAATAGCACTCTGATAATTTGTACCGAAAAATGTAATCAACAAAATGTTCTTTTGTTAACCCTGCATTGCCATTTAAAATATTTTGGCAAGGACACATCACATCACCTTTGACTTGGGTAGAATGTAATTAGTAAATTAGAATAAAGTACTTTAAATGCTTCATTTTTGTATCACATAAAAAAAACTGATGTCCTAATTTCTCCTTTTAGGAAAGACTGGGCTAAGCATTTCTGGCCACGTGATCTGATGGCATTATCAGCTGAGCCTTTACTGATAGAACCTACACATTACACTGGGGAACCAAACTATTTTAGTGACACTGAAACATCTACAATATGGAGTGATGGTGATTCTAAAGAAAAACATGAAGAACTCTGAGATGATTTTGGAAAATGAGATGTATGTTGTATGATGATGATGACGTACATGACAACAACAACAACAACAACAACAACAACAATGATAATGATGATGATGATGATGATGATGATGATGACAAACAAGACAATGACATAACAAAGATGACAGCGACAATGCTAATGATGATTATAGTTATGGTGACAGCGATATGACGAGACAATAATGATGACGGCAACAATGTCAGTGGTGGTAACGACAACAACTCTGAAATGTCTATGTTCATGAATTTAACTTTGTATTACACCAATATTTTAAATTAGCTTACTAAAGCTTTCACCAGGTATCAATCATGGCTTCATCAGTGTTTTCTGAAGTAACGATGCATGCTTCCCTTCAGACAATTATCCCAAATTCTTGGAAGTTGGTAACATCCCCCATCACAGTTCATAGATAGTCCAAATATGAATATTTTGGTGCAATACAAACTTAAATTCATGAACGTTTGCACAGATGAGCTGTTATCAAACTCTGAAATGAATACTACTTACTAGTACTAATACTGATGATGATGGTGGTGGTTTTGGTGGTGATAATGATGATGATGATGATGATGATGGTGGTGGTGGTGGTGGTAATGATGATGATGATGGTGGTGGTGGTGGTGGTGGTGGTGGTGGTGGTGGTGGTGGTGGTGGTGATGATGATGATGATGGTAGTGGTGATGACATTGACAATACTGATGCACACAGTGATTATGATGATAGCGCTAGCAGTAACAAATAGTTTGGTAACACATTGGAATTTAAGTTTGTATAATTTTGATATCATTTCTCCTCAGTGATTATATTGTACCATGCATATGCTGGAATTGTAAAGAGGTTGGGTTGAAATTTTCTGTAAAAGCCTCGGCAAATAATGTACTTCAGTGTTTTTTCTATATATGCTACATTTACTCTGTAAGAAGAATTTGTACTCTGTGATTGTGAGTAGAAGTCTATAGATTCATCTATGTGATTTACATATTAGTACTTTAATATATGCTTAAATGCAGAACTAAGTTAACACATATTTTTGTACTTATTTTCTCTCATCACTGCCTTCTTTTGTCATATTTTCAGTACAAATAGTTTCTCATTTTCACATTGACTACTTTTTGTGTGGAGATTTGTAATCACTTATTCCTCCAGTTGACACATTATCTATTTTGTCTAATGTCATAAAACTTTAAATTTGATGTTTTAATACTTAACTTCACTTCATAGTTTTAATAGGTATGTGACATTTGTCTCCCAAAGAAGTTGGTGCAGTCAGACTTAGTTCTGTCTGAAGCAGACTTGTATTGATTACAGCTATTAACTTACATATTATTTTTGGTGATAAAATAACACCTTGATAACTTACTCAACTTTGAAATCTTGTACCCCTACTACATTTGACACTTCTTCAGCCATTTTGGGAATTTCGTGCAAGGGTTTATGGGAAAACCTCGTGATGACATCACATTTACCACAATGCATCTTCACTGGTTCCTGTGTAAATGTATTGCATATAACTAGTATTTGCATCTCATGCTCTCATTGGCTAAGATGACCAACCAATCAAAAATATAGAGCAAAGGATTGTGGGAATTATACATTTCCGTGGTAATTCAATATGGCAGATCCAAAATGGCAATTACTAGTTTACCTGAAGGCTCACACAAACTGATAGGTCATGTGATGACACAGGGACTAGCACACCATGTTTCATCAAGGGCAAAAAAGTGAAAAAACAAAGGAAATAATGTAAACTGAATGAATTTTTAACTTCAAAGGGACCATTACTTTAAATTCAAGAATAAACTTTCTAGGTATTTATTTGTGAAATCAGAACTTGTTTAACTTCTTACTTTGTGCAGTAAAATGTTATAAAGCATAAAATATTGGTTGTAAAAGTTTGGTCAGACATTTTGTAGTGGTCTATTCTAAAAGGAATTCTGAAAAAGTAACATGGTTGTTGCTTGGAAATATGTGATGGACAGTTTGCATACAAATTTTGTATATACGATAAATTTTGTATATACAATAAAACAAATTTGTCATGAGAAAACCCAAATTTAACCATGATAATGATATACAAAAAAAACATGGTCTCACTAGTAAGGAACTTTCTTCCTCTTGTTGACATCATTGTCAATTTCTGATAACGCCTTACAGCTTGATCATCCCTCAAGAGTTTTCCTTATGAATTTTTTGTGTATACCAGCTGTTAGACTGACTAACCGACTAGACTGACAGATCAGCTGTTGTGGGCATGGTCTATTCTCTGTTCCCCAAACAGGGCAGGCTGATAAGCCCAGACCGATGATGTCATTAGACTGACAGATCAGCTATTGTGGGCATGGTCTAATCTCTGTTCCCCAAACTATTAGCCTAATAGTTAGGGCAGGCTGATAAGCCCAGACCGATGATGTCATTAGACTGACAGATCAGCTATTGTGGGCGTGGTCTAATCTCCCTTTCCCCAAAGGGAAGGGATGGTCATTTCCTTGGCAGTAAAATTGAATGCAACATCAATGAAAAAGTCTGCATTAGTACAAAAACTTACACATTTGTATATCTTCTCTTTAAATGTACACAAGCAATTCTCCTGTACATATGACAGGGATGATGCCCCCTCATAGGACCTACAACCCCCCCCCCCCCCCCATCCTTCCAATCATGCATCATAACCTCCCATTCCTGATTTTACACCCAAGTCTTCAAGGTTAAACTTATGTTATCAAATACTAAGTACATTGTTGTTCAATTTCGTTGTTTAATCAATATCTGTTTCAGGATAACTGGTCAACAGTATATTTTAAATATTGAAAACCTTTCACAGCTGTTTTGACTTTTTTTGTTATATCTATCCAAGGTTTACATGCTGCAAAATTTGACTTTTAGCTCTGAATAATTTCACTGAAATAGTTTAGATAGGGTTCACACAATTGATTTCATACCCTTCATAAGATGCTGCAGATTCCTTTGTATAACCGAGACTAGGTATTATTACATATGTACCAGAGATTACTTGCACTGGTGTGCGCACATACTAAGGGTATTTTCACTGCAGTGCAATACCGAAAACATTATTATTGCATACCTGCATGCAAATGATATGCAAATGAGGACATGATCGTTTGCTGCACATGAAATCACGTGTATGATTTTATTGCAAATTTGCCGTTTCAGATAAACATATGCAATAATAACAGAACCCCATTCCACACGAGTTCCAGTATGGGTACTTGGGTTCCAGTATGGGTATTTGAACTCATGCTTGCAGTGTTCTTTGCTGGACTTTCACTCGCTATGCTTATGAAAGTATGGGTGCAGAGAACACTGCAAGTACTTGTGCAAATAACCCAGAGTATGCAACATTTGTATTGATGTGTCATGGCGTTCTGTTACATACAGTGATTATTTTCATCAGTAAATCCTACTATTGGTTTTACATTGCAGTGTTAAACCATAGACCCTCTACCAACGTGGGTGGAGGGTCTAGGGTTTACTGCACACATTATTGCATTTCTGTATGCAAATTAGCATGCAGTTGTTCCATGTCCAAGAAATCTGGTGAACACGTAGTTCTATTTGTTTAGAAATTTGGAGAAACATATGTAATAATAACAGAACCCAATGCTGTGTGAGTGCCAGTGTACGTACTTGCAGATTTGCACTTCTGCCTAAGGTATTTTCTGCTGCAGTTTCATTGATTTGCTACACTCATGGAAGTATGACTGCAGAGAGCACTGTTAATATTCATACAAATACCCAGAGTACACCACACCTGAACTTATGCATCACTTGGTTCTGTTAGAGTAGGCTACAATATCAGAATTGATAAAAGTATAGATAAGATAGACATGTAAGGGTATGTAGTTTATCCCAATCCGTAGTATGTTCTGTAGTCTGCATTGTTTTCATTTCATCTCAGCTTTATGGATTTCAAAGGTGCTAATAATAAATTTTACTATATTTCATATACTGACTTGTCTTAGATACTGTCCTTTGTAGTAGGATATTTATGAAAATAGTTATTTTTTGGAAGTACCCTCTTTGAAGTGTGTATGTGTTTCTGTGTATGTGTATGTATACATGTTTCAATGGAATCTATTCAAATTTTACCAAATTCCACCCTTCTGCTACCAGGCTTCCTGTGATACATATAAAAAATTCTGCCAATCATTTTTTTTGGAATATCTCAGTCACAAAACTGAAAGATTGATGCAAATGAACAAAATAGTAAGAAGTATGAATGGCTTTATTGTTACTCAAATTCAAAACTTTTGCACAACTGTAATTATTTTATTTTCTGGAATTCAAAGGTTTACACATATTAGACGACTGGCAGCTTATCCTGGCAGATTCCCCCCACCCCCACCCTATCCCCATGATCCCTTCATTCAATAAATCCCCTGACCCCTCCCCATTTTCCCTCCCACCCCATGTCTGTATAATTTATTGCCTGCAACTGTCATGATAAACTTCTAAATTCCTAAAGTCTCGCCATGTTGGTGGTAAATTGTTATTGAGATATTTACTGCATCTATGACATGGTGTTGAAAACAATGTAGTATAGCTGTGCAACCATGTCTGTGGAAAGAAAGAGAACAAAAAAAAATAAAGTTACTCACATCTAGTGTTGTAGCAAGACCTTGGACCACTGGGGGTTGCCTAATAAAACTGACATGTGACAAATACCTCTGGCTAGCGCCCTCAGTGGTGACCTTTATGACCTCATAATGTTAAGTAGAGAGCACCGTTTAATTTTGTCAGGTCAGTCTATTTCTTACTATAAATGATTTGATTGCTATCTATATAACGATAGAAATTGCCACCAGAGGGAGCTGTTTATTTTGTAAGGTCTACTTCTTACCATAAATGACTTGATTGCTATCTGTGTACAGAGAGACATTGCCACCAGAGGGCACTGTTTCTACTTCTTACCATAAATGACTTGATTGCTATCTATGTACAGAGAGACATTGCCACCAGAGGGCACTGTTTCTATTTCTTACCATAAATGACTTGATTGCTATCTATGTACAGAGAGACATTGCCACCAGAGGGCACTGTTTCTATTTCTTACCATAAATGACTTGATTGCTATCTATGTACAGAGAGACATTGCCACCAGAGGGCACTGTTTCTATTTCTTACCATAAATGACTTGATTGCTATCTGTGTACAGAGAGACATTGCCACCAGAGGGCACTGTTTCTATTTCTTACCATAAATGACTTGATTGCTATCTGTGTACAGAGAGACATTGCCACCAGAGGGCACTGTTTCTATTTCTTACCATAAATGACTTGATTGCTATCTGTGTACAGAGAGACATTGCCACCAGAGGGCACTGTTTCTACTTCTTACCATAAATGACTTGATTGCTATCTGTGTACAGAGAGACATTGCCACCAGAGGGCACTGTTTCTATTTCTTACCATAAATGACTTGATTGCAATTTCTGGTACTGTTGGCAAGTGGTAGTGTAACATTGCTGCCATAGCATGGTCTGTCAACTGGTGACAAAAAACACAGAGAAAGTGAGAACAATGGAAACAATATTTGTAAAGGATATGAACCTGCAACAATAGGGTAGGAATACCAAAAAATGACATATACATAACTTCTGAAACACACAACACTGTAAATGAAATAACAAGCAAGGTCATCCCCATGGCAACAGAATGTTGCAAGATACAAGATCTGAGCTGACTGTAGTGAAAAGAGACAGAAGACACCATAGCCTGAATATCTAGGAACATTAACAGAGCATATCTCCCTGGTAACAGAGCATATCTCCCTGGTAACAGAGTATATCTCCCTGGTAACAGAGCCTGATTACCATGTAACAGAGCCGATTGTCTATCTGGTAACTCAGTCTGTTTCCCAGGTAACAGAGATGGTCTCCCCATAACAGAGTTTGTTGTCTACCTGGTAACAAAGACAGTCTAACTGGTAACAGAACCAGGTTACCTGGTAACAGAGCCAGGTTACCTGGTAACAGAGAGACAGGTTACCTGGTAACAGAAAGACAGGTTACCTGGTAACAGAAAGACAGGTTACCTGGTAACAGAGACAGCCTATCTGGTAACAGAGACAGTCTAACTGGCAACAGAGTCAGGTTACCTGGTAACAGACAGGTTACCTGGTAACAGAGAGAGTCTACCTGGTAACAGAGACAGGTTACCTGGTAACAGAGACAGTCTACCTGGTAACAGAGTCAGGTTACCTGGTAACAGAGACAGGTTACCTGGTAACAGAGAGAGTCTACCTGGTAACAGAGACAGGTTACCTGGTAACAGACAGTCTACCTGGTAACAGAGTCAGGTTACCTCATAACAGAGAGAGTCTACCTGGTAACAGAGACAGGTTACCTGGTAACAGAGAAAGTCTACCTGGTAACAGAGACAGGTTACCTGGTAACAGACAGTCTACCTGGTAACAGAAAGACAGGTTACCTGGTAACAGAGACAGTCTACCTGGTAACAGAGACAGTCTATCTGGGAACAGAGACAGTCTACCTGGTAACAGAGCCAGGTTACCTGGTAACAGAGACAGGTTACCTGGTAACAGAGACAGTCTACCTGGTAACAGAGTCAGGTTACCTCATAACAGAGACAGGTTACCTGGTAACAGAGAGTCTACCTAGTAACAGAGACAGGTTACCTGGTAACAGAGACAGTCAATCTGGGAACAGAGACAGTCTACCTGGGAACAGAGACAGGTTACCTGGTAACAGAGAGTCTACCTAGTAACAGAGACAGGTTACCTGGTAACAGAAACAGTCTACCTGGTAACAGAAACAGTCTACCTGGTAACAGAGACAGTCTACCTGGTAACAGAGACAGTCTACCTGGTAACAGAAACAGTCTACCTGGGAACAGAGCCAGGTTACCTGGTAACAGAGACAGTCTACCTGGTAATAGAGACAAGTTTCCTGGTAACACCTTTACACTAGAACATTGAGAATGAAGCAAAGTACTATGGAAAACAAAATGTATGAAACAGTTCTTACTTTTTGGAAAACTTGGTACCTGGAAGGCGTCCATATATCCAGCTACAATACAAAATGGAATGTAAATCAGTTATGGAAACATACAAACCAGATTATTTTGTTTTTATTCAGTGAAAATAATTCATTCTCATTGCTGGCATATTACTACCATTCTTTCAATTTGTATTGTAGACATAGTTTTAGGAATGTTGTGACAACAACTTCACAGGCAAAGGAAACAACATCAATGTTTTTGGTTGAATTTCACGGGCACTTTAATCTTAGTATAAATACATTTTTGGGTTCAAATAAATTGTGAGTCCTTACATTACAGTTTTCAAAAGAATTTGAACCTGTCACAGTCACATGTTCCAGTATTCTTTGAGAAGTCCCCATAACACTCAGCACCTCGTAACACTCAGTATATTACAATGTTCTGATAATTTTGAATAAATTTGTGAATTCTGTACCTGGCCGTCATCTTTATGTGAATGTTCATGATAACCCCTGACAATCACATGTTCTATGAGAAGTCCTCGTAGTACCACTACTGCACTTAATGTACGTCCAACGGTGACCTTTAAGATAAAATTAGATAACTTTGTAGATTCTTTTCTTTCATGATAATAAACTCTAAATTTGAATTAAGTGCATAATGTCAATGTATACATCACTGCCTTATTCATCTGGAAAGTTTTAATGCATACAATCTGATAGTGAAAAATAATTTTCTTTTCTTTACATCATCTCTCAGCACTGCCCCTCCCCCCAACAACACATCATCTCAGCACTGCCCCTCCCCCTACAACACATCATCTCAGCACTGCCCCTCCCCCTACAACACATCATCTCAGCACTGCCCCTCCCCCTACAACACATCATCTCAGCACTGCCCCTCCCCCTACAACACATCATCTCTCAGCACTGCCCCTCTCCCTACAACACATCATCTCAGCACTGCCCCTCCCCCTACAACACATCATCTCAGCACTGCCCCTCCCCCTACAACACATCATCTCTCAGAACTGCCCCTCCCCTACAACACATCATCTCTCAGCACTGCCCCTCCCCCTACAACACTAGATGTAAAATGTAATACAAATAAAAAGCTGACTTTTTCATCAGACTTGAATCAGATTTACACCTATGGCTCCACAATACAATTACAAAATTAAAACTCACATCACAGACCAAATCACATCATATCCTGTACTTTACACAATCATGATCCACTTACTTGCAGTACTGCTCCAGCACCTTTTGGTCTGTTAACTGATATTGACATATCATTGAAGATTCTGTCTAGATTTGTAATTACTGTATCTACAATACTGTCAATGTGATATAAAGAAGTATAGAAATTAATCAAAACATACAAACATACAAAAACAAACATTTTAAACATTAATAATTATTAGTCCTTGACAATTTATTGAGTTACAAATACAGACTTTGCATGTACTATTTCACATTGATTTTCCAAGTAGGATGCATGATAAAATTGTTCTATACATTAAAAATCCAAAACAAATACCCATTTCTCATCCATATGACCACTTTAAGCAATGCTACAATCAATGTAGATAGTATGTAAAGTGTTGAAAGGTCAAAGGTTGCCCAGGTCAAA
The DNA here is from genome assembly GCF_964340395.1 of Glandiceps talaboti. NCBI lineage: Eukaryota > Metazoa > Hemichordata > Enteropneusta > Spengelidae > Glandiceps > Glandiceps talaboti. Next base: position 1,566,411 of record NC_135558.1, on the reverse strand, counting down.
GGTTACTTACTGTGGTGAAATTGAATGACTGGTAGGAGCTGCTTTCCTTCGTTTTGTTGAAACTCCTGTTGGTACAGATGTTCTTTTTAATGAATTTTGTGTCAGCATTGAACTTGCTAGACTGCTATGTGCTTGTACCTATTAAAAGAGGAATAGAAATTACTTTTACGGTATAGAGAACGAACCAAATACTTGTTGATCACTAATAAATGAATTATAGTAATAGTAATAGTCAGCCTGTTTACAGCACTTACAGTATATTATAGTATATTCCTTATAGTACATTCTGTTTAATCATTCATGCCCTCGCTTGAAACGAGAATTACAAACCGTTGATAACATGGTTTGAGAATCTCCACGCATAATTGCCCAATCAACTTGTTCGTCAGCTAGCAGGTGGTCACATTCAAACGAAATGATATGCAAATGACCACATTCAGCTGAGATGGACAAGGCTCTGTAATGATATACAAATGACCACATTCAGCTGAGATGGACAAAGCTCTGTAATGATATGCAAATGACCACGTTCAGCTGAGATGGACAAGGCTCTGTAATGATATGCAAATGACCACGTTCAGCTGAGATGGACAAGGCTCTATAATGATATGCAAATGACAACGTTCAGCTAAGATGGACAAGGCTCTGTATGTGTGTTGATTTGCATATCACACTCAATTGAATGCGACAACCCACTAGCTAACAAACAAACAAGATGATTGGGCAATTATGCATGGAGATTTTCAATCAGTGGTTTGTCATTCTAGTCACAAAAGAGGTGTGAAAGATTAAAAAGAACATACTGTGTATAAGTACTGTAAAACAGGATAAGTAAACTCAAAGATATATTTATTCATAAATTTATCTTGACTGCATGAGTTTGCATACATGTATTTTTAGCGGATACGATGTCTTCTCAAAAGATCTGGTATCATATTTATAGGTTTATAACAGAAATTACAATAACCCCCCTTTCCCTCCCTCCCCCCCAGCATAAATAGGACTAAACATGACTTGGTGATAAATTATCACCCAACTTTGAAATCCTTTAAAGAAGCCCTACTGCACTTGACATGTTTCAGCCATTTTGGACATTTCCTGCAAAGGTTTATGGGAAAACCTGCTTGTGATGAAATCACAAATGTTCTAGTTCTCTGCATAGCAGTGTTTTTGCTAAGGGAGGCAAGTAGGAAAAATCTACCGGGGTTCCCATGTCATTTTACCTGCATTCCCAAACAAAATTACCATAGAGTCTATGGGGAAACACTGCCATTTTTACCCCTTTCTGTTACCTGGGTTCCCCAACCTTAGCAAAAACACTGAGCACTCTTTGTCTAACAAACACACAGGGTGTACTTGAAATTAGTAGTCAGTGAAAAAAAAATCCTTTGTAAAATACGATTTGTATGTAGGCCATTACCTTAGTTGACCATTTGTAAGTCTGTAACAGTTGTGTGTACATTGGAGTCTTATCATGGACGGGATCCAAACTTAGCAAACCACTGTTTCCCATTGGAATAGGATCAGAAAACTTCTGTAATGTACCACTGAGTTTGTCCAGCTCACTGTAAATGATAACAAGCATACTGAACATGTCAGAATCAAACAAGTTCTGACCAATCTGTGAGAATACAGTTCAATTGCTTTATTTAATGTTACCTCTATTTCCTTCTATATTGTTGTTTGCTTTCGATTTTGTTATTACAGGAGTGAGTGCCTTTCCTGGGAAAGTTAACAGTTACTGAATGTGCAGTTTATTTGGAAAACTGGTCTTTACTTTAGTTTAGCACGTATACTACTACCAATGCCATGCTTGCTAGATATGTTTGTGTACATCGGGGTACCGTTTGTCTTCCTTGATTTAACTTAGACAGATAGTATAAACCATGGATGTATAAGGGGAGCTCCCCTAATACATCCATGCATAAACCAAACTGTATTTTATCATGACGCCTGATCGCATTAAAAGTTAGCTATATTTGTATCACACCTAATAACACTAACAGTAACACGGTGTCAATGGTTCAGCCTTCGCGACTCACCTGAAATCGGTGTTCACCGTCGACAAACTTTGTTGCAGCTCTGAAACAAACACTTTTTCTTTACTTGCATCTCCTTTGGTATTTTTCACGCCATCTTTCAGTTGATTAAATACCCTTGTTACACTCGATCTGAGTCTTTGTGTTGCGGCAAGCGCAGCGTTGATTGTTTCCAAATTACCGGGATCCGCCATCTTTACTCGGACTCTCTAACTTGGTATAAATTATACTTTCAACCTTACTTTGATCTTATCTCTATATTCAGTCTTTATAATCGTAACTTCCTTTTTAAGGGATTATTTGAGAATATTTATTTTAATATAACAGTTGTTATATGACAGTGGGTCACTTTTGAGGGGAGACAATAGTGGAATCAGAAAAAAAGAAACAACGACCTAGATAGTCTCGTGAGGTCATGACCTCAAAATCTCTACTCATGTTTTTCATCACTTTTGTTCTGGGAGAACCACAGGGAGCTCAGGCTCAGTTATTTTTGTTAACAAATATAAACAAACAAGTTAACAAACAAAGAAACAAACAAAACGCAAACAAACAAATACACAAACAAATAAACAAAACAAATAAACAAACAAACAAACGAAAACAAACACAAAAACAAACAAATAAATTAACGGACACATGAGTAGATACATACATGAGTAAACGACAACAAACCAACGAACAAACACTACCCCCGCCCCCCATGGTCACATCTGGATCTGCAAATTCCAGATGTGACCATGGGGGGGGGGGGGGGGGGTAGTGTTTGTTCGTTGTCGATTACTCATGTATGTATCTACTCATGTGTCCGTTAATTTATTTGTTTGTTTTTGTGTTTGTTTTCGTTTGTTTGTATGTTTGTTTTTACTTGTTTGTGTTTTGTTTGTTTGTTTACTTGTTTGTTTGTATTTATTTGTAAACAAAACTAACTGTGCCTAAGCTCCCTGTGGGAGAACCATTTGATTTCGGCTGGGGGGGGGGGGGTGGTTATGGCAGCAATTTTTTTCCCCCATCACTGTAACCGCATTTTTTTTCTATTGTCAATCCTGCATCAAATTATTTTTTCCACATGCAGAAGCAATGCAAATTTTTTTTTCTCGGTTACCAGTTTTGTAGCACATTGCAACAATTTTTTTTTTTACTTATGTCTGTTGGAACAATTTTTTTCTCAAGCCATCACCGGATCAAATTATTCTTTTTTCTCCTTCATCTGTCAACAATCCCCCCACCCCCCTGAAATCAAATGGTTCTCCCCTTATTTCGTCTGTGATTTGTAACCTTTAGTAATAATTATTATGTGTTCAAATATACTGATAACAATATCCAATACAATCCATGTTACAATTTACATATTTGGCTAAATCATACTACATTTATCTTCACACATCAAACGCATAGAGTAAATTGTAACATGCACAGATCATATTAGAACTTGACTAGGCAATTGAGTCATACAGGCCAAAAGTATAATTATTTTTCAGTTTGCAATGTGACACTACTGAAGATATGGTGTTAGACAACTCATCAATTCATCCAATCATGACAAGATACATGCTACACACCAATAATCATCTGTACATGTTGTGGGTCAGAAATATAATTTTTATTGACGTATCAAGCAGGCAATTGTAACAACATTTATAAAGTGAAGGCATAATCTTTTCTACAATATAACTAGAATACATATTCTATTGCACTGGTAATAGAGTAACTTTAAAGGCTTCTACAAGATTTCATGACACTGGTAATACACCATGGCTTCTACAACCTTTATGGTGATTGAACAACAACTTGTCCAGCCTCTTGAGTCTTACATGAAAAGAGAACAAATTTGTAAACGTTCTTTCTCAACCTCTGGTCACAGTTTCAGTGTAGGTGTTTCACTGTGGTAAAATAAATAGTACATGCAATCTTTTTTGCAATTCTGAGTTCTATATCAATTTATGTTTAAAGTTGTTATGATAACATCACCTTTTCACTAAAAATAATGAAACTGTACAGACAACGTAGACAATGATCATGTTGAGTCAGGAAACTATAGACGATTATTCTAGACAGAGAAATATATGCAAACGCTGACCCATAATTTTTCTTTGACATCTATCAATAAAATGACATGCTAAATATATGAATAGAAATGAATTAGTATGTGTAATTGGCACAGGGTAGTCATTTTTACATACAAAAGTAAGTCTCTCCATAGTGTATAGTGTACAATGTAAGTGTTTGACAATAAGTTCATCTGACACACCTATACTTAAGCTTCTATGTCAAAGGTCATGTTGATCAGACATGTGTCAAAGGTCATACCAAACACATATTAATGTCATGCATAATTCAAGATTTCTAAATGTGTGCTATTTTCTTCTGTTATAATGTTGTGACAACTTCTGAAAATATCTTGCCAATCAAAACTGCCTTAAAATGACAAACATGCAAATTACTCTGTAAACTCCACCTTTTAATAGTTTTGTAGTACTACGATATGCAGATGTAACAATTTAGATGAACCTTTGCCGACCCTAACATTGTAATTACTTTATTGAAATGAGTTACAACCAGTGATGGAGTGTGTTCACAATTTCAACAAAACAATTCAGAATTGTCACATAGTGAATGGATTAGTTTTCACAATATCAAGAAATCAGTCATCATATTCATTGAAAACAACTTTCCTACTCAAGTTTATGCATTCCATATCTCATACAATGAAAATGTACAATTGCTATGGTAACTTGACTGATTTGATTTAAACCATACAGACGATATGTCAGTACGTACGTTTGAACACTGGTTGTACATGTCATATATCAACAGAACTGTTTGCAAAGTCAATTTCTCTTCTGCCACTTTAGATTGAGAAACAGACATGTTTTGCAAATCACTTGTCCTTCTTCAGTGTGTAACTGAATCTGACAGAATGATCCAATTTTGCTGGAGGTGTGGAGTTAACCAGAAGTGTGAAAAGGTTAGCTTCATTATATGTAAATTCAGGTGTGATTAAAGTACTTGTCAGTTTAATATGTACATCTAACTGTCCACCTTCAGTAATAATTTGGATCATTCTGTCAGATCCAGTTAGACACTAAAGAAGCACATTTAGCGATTTATTCAAAATATGTCTGTTTTTCAATCAAAAGTGGAAGAAGAGAACTAGTGTATGAATTGTCTAAGTGTTTACATGGTGAACGCACATAGTATTGTGATAATTATTAAAAGTCAAGTTAAACAAAAATACAAAAATAACAAAATAGTTAATAGTCTAAACCACCCTTAGTTCTTCAAATGAACTCTTAGTCTTTCAACAACGTATCTATAATGTTAATATTCTAGAATCTAGAATAGACTACAATACAATGTACTAAGTAAAAGATACAATAGGTATAAGAATAAATAATACACACAAGTCTAATATCATTAACTGTCAAAAACAATTATTTTATATAAGATTATTAAAACAGTTAAACATTTCATCTGACTAATTGTTACCAAATTAGGTATTTTTGACATCAATTTGGAGTTATTCACAAAATGCATGTATCAGGTTTACATGGATGAAAAAATCACTTAATACTTCAACATTGATACTTTTACTGTCTTGTTTCCATGGCAACAGACTTATCAGCTGACCCAGGCGACAATGTCACCTCTAGCTTGCATAACTCTTTCATTTTACACACTAAAATAAACAAAATATTGCTGCCATGGCAACAAGGCTATAATCCGATCCAATTTCAAGGTAAAACACTTACGTATTTTGTTATTTCATAGAAAAAATTCTGCTGTTGTCATTGCAACATGATTACCGACTAATCCTGATAACTACCTCAGCTCTAGGTGGCACACTTACTTGCCTTCAAACTTTATAAAATTCAACAATACTGTACAGATCCTAACCACTATCTCACCTCTTGATGGTGCACTTCACGTTCTTAACTTCAGCCATTGCACTGCAGCCACTTCAGTGACTATATATACATATATATATATGGATAATATTATGGGATAAAATACTCTGGACATGACATGACAAGTACATAGCAAAGATATAATGATATAGTTGATTGAAATTCTTCACAAAAAGTTATGATTGAATCTTTTGTTTAAAGGAGATTAATTATTTCAAAAAAACATGGTTTAATCCACTTGTCATCAAATTATTCTTTCAACATTTGGATTTCAACATTACAAAGTTATCATAAAATGTAGTTATCATCTACAAAAGAATATTGAGTACAGGTGGGACCATGCATTCTAGAAAGATTTGAAAGAAAGATTTAAAATGATCGTTAGATCTACAACAAGATTTGGTATAAATATCAGTATATGTTCAGCCTGGATAAATGATATTGGAAGGAACTTAAGACATCACTAAAAGTTTACAAAGATCAACCAATGACAATAATAATAATAATAATAATGTTGGGTTCTTATATAGCGCTTTCCCACTCTGTGCTCAAAGCGCTTTACAATTTATAATTTCCTCTGGCTCGGATCAGAACGGCACAACAGCCCTTTAAGTCTTCCTCAACTCCCCGGGGAGCATACAATCCATTGCAACCATTTAAGCACATAGGATTAAAGCCTTCACATTGCAACCTACATCCTATCAGGTCCCCAGTTATACAGCTGGGTTGACTGAGGCACAGTCGTGGTTCAAATCTTGCCCAAGGACTTTAGCCACTCAGAAACAAACAGCAGGCAATGACGGGGCTCGAACCTGCAACCTGTAGATTCCAAGCCGGTCACGCTAACCATTCACCCATCATGACTCCAAGTAGTGTACTATATCTGTGTTCAGCCAATCACTGTGAGCTATGTTTAAGGACGGCATTGAGAAGCCTCAAATAAAGTAGTATTTAAGATCTAGAAGCTGTTACAAATGAATTGTATAATAGTTTGCAGTGGTATTGTCAACATTCACCACTAACACTGAGTAAAATTGCACATCCAGCAGCCTTTACTATGCTATCTATCACCCCTACTAAGTAAATGGGAATGTCTTGTTTTTATTGTATAGACTGTATGGTTATTGTAATCATGGGGATGATAGGTATTGCACTGGAGGGGTTAAGAGTTATACAGTGACGCACTGGTTGTAACTTTGCTTTTGACTTTTTTTTTGTTTTTAGAACTCACAGTCCTCATGAATGAGACACCAGAGAATAATTACATTACTTGTTACAATATGTAAAGTAAAAAGCAAAGTCACCATATCATTCAATGCAATGGGTATCTGGACTGCTGTGGAATACTGACTGGTTGCCATGTAGACTTTCTGTTGAAATGTATATAGAAATCTTGTTTCCACTGGTTTGGGTGTAGAAATCTTGTTGAAACTGGGTTGAATATAAAACTTCTGGGTTGTGTATAGAAATCTTCTTGCATTATGTGGTATATAGAATTCTTATGACTGGTGTTGTCTTCTGTTTACTTCTTTTGCATCAAACCACTGTTTACAAAAACAGAACATATTGTTACTGGCATTTTACATGAAGAGTGACTGCATGGTTAATATGAAGTTGTATGTGTGTGTGTGTGTGTGTGTGTGTGTCACTGATGTGTACATGTGTGTGTATGTATCATGTACATATGTAAATATGTATGTATGTACACACCGGTTATAGTGTGTGCTGTGTGTGTGTATGTATGTATGTGTGTGTGTGTGTGTGTGTGTGTGTGTGTGTGTGTGTGTGTGTGTGTGTGTGTGTCTGTGTGTGTGTGTGTCTGTGTGTGAAGATAATTTATATGCCCAAAGAGCTTATACAACACAAAATATACAGTTCAGAAAAGATAATTTTTGAGTTTAAGTTTTTTGACCCAAAAATCATGTTCTCTTTTCAATTTGTATGTCGACTAAGCACTATTTCAATATTTCATAGATATAACATTTATTTGAATTTATAAAACATTATACATTTTTATTCTGACATGAAGCATATGTCAGCATTAAATATGTATGTATGTATGTAGTACGTACGTAAGTGTATGTGTATTTATAGTCTAGTTCCTGACGTGTTCCATACTATGTTATCTTCATACTATACCATCTAGTCAATCCCGTGACTCAAGCCATTAATTGTGGTTCAACCTCATGGTGGGCAAAGCGGGAACGGTACATGTCAGGAGTGATTCCCTCACAAATTGGCAGGCTGTTGTCATCGTTGTTATGTTGCTAGGACTGATAATGATATGCAAATGTCCAACCAGGACTCCACCTCAGACAGTGCCACCTCTAGTTTGTTTAAACTAAAATGACAGGGACGCGATGACATCATCATGTTTATATGAACACTGTAGGGAGGAGCACAGAATTCTGTGCAAGAGTAATGGGATTATATGACTAAATGGTATAGTATGAAGATAACGTAGTAATTGGAATACGGTCTGTCAGGAACTAGACTAGTGTATTTATATGTGTGAGAGTGAGAGAGAGATATAAAATGATAAGGTAGACAGTAACATCAGTTTTTCTGAGCAATGATTAATACAAAACTGACCTCAGTAAATCTATTGGCAGTGGGAATATAATAGTTGAGTTCTTCTCAGCTGAGATTGTATTTAGAGTCTGCAAATAACGTAGTTGCAAGGCAGAAGGTGATTCACTGATGACATCGGCAGCTTCTTTGAGAGCACGTGAAGCATTTTGTTCACCTTCAGCAGCAATCACCTACAACACAAGATAACAAAGATGTTAGTCTAGGCTTGGCTACAGCAGAATACGTTGACTGAATATTGGCAATGCTGACATGACATTACCCCAACGTCTGTGCACTCAGAGAAATGTGACTGTATTGAAGTAAACCCGATGTACTAGCAGGTTGAATAACACAAAGTGAATAGTATTATAACAAACATAAAAGTACTTTAGTTGGGACATCACCCACACTGACATACTCTTGAAATACACAGCAGATTACGATGACCTATGACCTCTGACCTCTGACCTACCTTGGCTCTGGCTTCTCTCGCAGCCTCAGCTTCAGCAGCCATGGCACGTTGCAGTTGAACTGGTAGACGCACGTCTTTGCTGTAATGGTCAAACACAATTTTATCAGTTATTTACGAATAAACTCAAGACATCTTACATTCCATAGCTCAATTTTTCAATCAATCAATCAATCAATCAATCAATCAAGTGATTGATCACTTTATCAATCAATCAATCAATCACATTATCAATCAAGAGATTAATCACTTTATCAATCAATCATTCAATCAATAAATCAATCAATCGAATCAATCAATCAATCACCTCATCGGAGAATGAGCTTCCAAAACAAAGAAAAGTTCAGAGGTGCTGTGAAGATTTAAGATGAAGGCTGAACCATACAGTTCTAGGTTTTTAAAGTACTAACAGCTGTCAGGTTTTGGTGATTCCATAGTTGGGTGGACTTAGAAAGCATAGCTGTCAGGTTTTAGTGATTCCATAGTTGGGTGGACTTAGAAAGCATAGCTGTCAGGTTTTGGTGATTCCATAGTTGGGTGGACTTAGAAAGCATAGCTGTCAGGTTTTAGTGATTCCATAGTTGGGTGGACTTAGAAAGCATAGCTGTCAGGTTTTGGTGATTCTATAGTTGGGTGGACTTAGAAAGCATAGCTGTCAGGTTTTGGTGATTCCATAGTTGGGTGGACTTAGAAAGCATAGCTGTCAGGTTTTGGTGATTCCATAGTTGGGTGGACTTAGAAAGCATAGCTGTCAGGTTTTAGTGATTCCATAGTTGGGTGGACTTAGAAAGCATAGCTGTCATATAAAGTAGATCTTTGGCAAATGATTACAGTGTCCAAGGAGTTGCTTTCATTTCAATATTAATTAAAGTAGAATATTGTGCTTTGGGACCAATTTTCCTGAAAATAAAATTTCTTTAAAATTTCTAAAAACTTTGCCTCGTCCTTTTGAAATAATAACAGAAATCTAGAGGTTAATTGGTTTGTTTTCAAGGAAATCATTAATCTTTCAATCTTACCATAAAGTCAACAATTACTATTTGGTGGCCATATTGGATTTGGTGGCCATATTGGATTCTAAAATGACTTAAAATCATTTTGATCTCTACTTCAAAAATTTGTTCAGTGATCCCTCCTTTTTCACCAAGATCATATATCTTGTCAAGAAAATACTTAGTTTAGAAGCCATGGGTTATCCAATGCTAAGAGTGTTATGGCAGAAGAAGTGATCGCAATTAAGTCTATTCACTTCCAAAGTGTACATGCTTGACAGTGTGTGATGTGATGCAACTTCACTTTATGACATTGTCTGTCCAGATTGCCTCAACTGACGAATTATTGTTCATTCACATTGATATACCATTTGATGGCATTAACACATCGTTTGACGGCATTAATACATCGTTTGACAGTTATTTAATACATCATTTGACAGTATTGATGTATCATTTGACGGTATTGATACATCATTTGTACTTTTACTCACATTTCAACACGTTCCACTTTGATACCCCATGGGTCAGTAGCTTCATCCAGACCCGTCTACAGTATCAAAATGTTTTACAATTAGACATGATAATAAACTGACTTACACAATAAGTGGGGGGGGGGGGGGGGGGCATTATGTGGGGAGGTGGTGTCAGGGGAAAGAAGAGGGGGTCACCTACATTTCCACACGTTCCACTTTGATACCCCAGGGGTCTGTGGCGTCATCCAATATTACCTAGAATCATGAAAACAAACCCATTAGTGTGGCTTATTAGTGTATGTGTGTTCTAAATGTCTACTTCTACAGTTGCAGATATCACTGGATATCAAAAATAGAGAAGTATCACTGACATTGTCATACATGTGTGTTTAAAAAGTTTTAAACCTATGGAAAATGGCGTCTTACATTTGTGTAGTTAGCATTTTTTTTAAAAAAATGGACATGATATTCCTTTGTCAGGTTGAGCTCTCAGTCATGCTTCATTTGCATATCTCAGTACATGAAAAAGTTAGCCAGACTTCAAAGTAACTAGTTCTATAGTTGTATACCCTTGAGACAACTGTCATAGTCAGGTTAGCAGAAAGACAAAAGATTGTATAGTTTGGCCATTAGGGGTGCTGTTCATGTGCAGTTTTTAGCCAGAAGTGAGGGCTGTGATAGTTGATTACTATTGTAGCCTCAAAGTCATGATTTCCCAGTGTTTCATGGCAAACCTTGGTGACTTCTGAACCCATCAAACTGCTAACTTTGTTTTAGATCACATAAAGTCTGGAGTAGTTTTAGCCATATTTTGTTGACTACATTTACCACCATCATTTTCACTCACATGGGGAGACCTCTGATTACACTTCTTTTGAAAATGACTGCAAGATGGAAAACCAAAACACATGCGGTGAAAGGGAGAGAGGGAGGGACAAAATCAAGCAATTGGATGTCGGCATCAGCTATGAACATTATATATAGCTTTGTGTTGGCAGGCTTTGTGTTAGCAGGCTTTGTGTTAGCAGGCTTTGTGTTAGCTGGCTGGTGTTAGCAGGCTGGTGTTAGCAGGCTCTCAGTTGACACAGTAGGTAAAACACATACAGAATGAGTACATTATGTTCTAACAGCAGGCGGTGTGAATCAAAGTGGACTGAAAAATATAATATATTTGATTAATCATTACACTTGGGTAATGGGCATAAAAAAGGAATAATGGTTGAATGATATAACAGCATATCAAGACACACACAATAGATCTATCTATATATAAGGGACTTTTATGGTCTATATTGGGATATACTATAAACCAGGATATTTTCACTACTAGAAAATTTTGAGATTTTTCAGTCTTCAGCTAGTTCTCAAAGACTAACTTTCACTAATTACCAGACTGGTATATTGTGTTTCTGTATACAAAGGTAGTTTAATCACTATTTATTTTTGTATTTTAATCTTCCAGCAAAATAAGCGAAATAAATCTTTAAACTGGTAACTCTCGGTAGAGCCCTACCAAGAAAAATCAATAAAAAAAGTGGGTGGGGCATAACTAGAAGTAAATGCAAATACATTGTGTTATTGTGTACAAACTATAACAAATTAACTATACCAAAAAAATGTTAAAATCACGTCAAAGATCAACATACTGCCAACTACAATAACTATTAGTATACAAAATATCAGAATAGAAATCAAAATACCACAGTAACTATTTTCTGTTCATCCCAAATGTATTTCTGGTATTTTTTAAACATAAATGCATGAAAATTATATTTTATCTCCATACTTTAAATAATCTTGAGTTTCCTGAGACAAAAGACACAAAAGTCTGGCAAGACGTCATATTTGTGTATTTCTTTTGTATCCATTTTGTATAGTTGTATCATATATTTCTTTGAAAGTGTAGCTTATTTTTGTTATCTGGTGAAATAAATTTCATTCATTCATTCATTCATTCATTCATTCATTCATTCATTCATTCATTCATTCATTCATTCACATCAATGACAAATATTGGGAGATAACTTGTTTATTATATTCATTCAGACAGGAGAGTCCCTGGAATCATTTGAGAAGGTATCTTCTTTAGTTAATATTACATTTTGCAATTTTTTTACAGGATATTGAAAAGAACATTGTCAACCATGAGTTGTCACGTGAATGGATTTGATATTTAATAGATATGCATGGTCATGTTTTTCATACAAACTGCACACAGATTTCTCAGAATACATACATGGTTTCTAGATCATACTGTCAATTTTACATAAGCAAACAACATTTAAAAAAAAATCAATTTCCATTTATTGAGCTTTGACATCAGTCAGGCAGCCCAGGTTATCATGGCTTGTTTTGTGAAAAATCAATGTGAAACAATATTGACTATTATGTCTGGTGTTTGTAACTCAATACACTGCAAAAAGCTAAAAAAATGTTTCAAAGTTTGTTATTGTACGTACAATAACAAAGATTTCACACATTTATTAATCTTTTGCAATGTATTGAGTTACAAACACAGATGTTGTTTCACATTGATTTTTCACATAGCAAGCCATGATAAAATTGTTTTATAAATTAAAAATCTAAAATAAATACACAAACCTCATCCATATGGGATATGGTCAAACTTCAGCATTTGCTGTAACATGTTGATATAGCTATTAAATTCACTATACTCACAGTAGGGTGGTATTTCTGATAACTTTTATGATCATGCTGCTTACATTTTGGAGACTTCCAATGTTTATAATTAGATTTGCACAACAGAAATACCACTATGTATACCACCTACTTATGTTAATTTAATTTAGCCTAACAATATGTGTCTATCTTCATAAGTTGAAACTTTGCTTGTCGCTGTATTATTACATATTATATTATACCAGTATATTGATGGCGCAAATCGAGAGATCTGATTGGTCTAGACATCGAACTAGCGCGTCTAAAACGAGCGATAATGCACTGCTGGCACGCGTCCAAATTTTGTTTGTTTTGGCTACGGTCGAGCGTTGTAGTCCGCTGCGATAGTGAACTCTTCGAATTGTCAGAGGAGGATTTTCTCTCAATGAGACAATATTTTATGAGAAATTATTGAAGGAAATTTCGAAAGCAACCAAGTCATCGCTTATTTGTTCAAATCATCGCCTACTACATATACTAAGGTCAAGGCATGCACGAAATCAGTCCCAGCCTCGGCGTGGCGCGGCTAGCTGAAGTGGAAACATTGGTGAGCTGTCCTGTCCTGTCATAAAAATGAAGCAAGTGAAAGAGCTTACACTGGCCGACTTACCATTAATAGAAATTTTTCTGGGATCCTGTCCTAGAGTATCAGTCATCAATCCGAGAGGGAAATCCTCAAACCCGAAAATCTACTGACATAACTTCCAGTAATATAAATACATTGTAAATATCAACCTGTCTATCACTTCACCGAGTCGCGAATTCGGCCGGGAACGATCGAAGCATGCTGTATTCAATAAACCACTTCAAGTTTATACCTTGAGTCAAACAGGTTGTTTATTCATCACTGTGAACTTTTAATGAGCCGATCAATGTACAGATTATCCCTAGAAACGATTCGCAGGTAAAATAAATCCAGTCGCTGCACAACGTTCACGTTGAGGCCAAGATCAGCTGTCTTGAAAGCAGCGTTATTGTTATGCAAATTAGCCACAGGGGCGCATATGAAACGAGAAAACGTTAGTTCTCATCTTGTTTCCGATATTTTCAATATACTGGTATAATATAATAGTGATAAACCACCCCTGGGGAAGGTATACCACTCGGTTTTGACCAGTGAACTCAATATATGCACTCGCTATCGCTCGTGCATATATTTCGTTCACTGGTCAAAACCTCTTGGTATACCATCCCCATGGGGTGGTTTATTGCTTAAATATGTACCTGAGATTCATTGTACTGGTGACATGCATACTAGTGGTATTTCCACTGCAGTGCAATACTGAACACATTATGCATACCTGTATGCAAATGATATGTAAATGAAGGCACTATCATCGGATACACATGTTTTAAAAAGAGAACCCAATGCCATGCGAGTTCCTGTACAGTGTGGGTACTCAGGGGTATGCATGAGTGCTTGCAGTGTTTTCTGCTGCACTTTCACGAGCTTATACTATTGCTGAGAACACTGCAAGCACTTGTGCAAATACCCTAAGTACACCACACTTTCAATAGCACATCACGGGGTTCTGTCATAGTATTACACTGTCAGTTTTACATACCTGCATTGTGTGACTAATACTCTCTCTGTCAGACAAGATCTCAGCCAGACTTTTGGTTCCAAGGACGTTACGCAGAGTAGTTTGAGCCAATAGCCTGGTAGAATGATTAGCATTCTCCACATTAGCGATGGAGATAGTGGCATTGTTGACACGATAATAGACAACAGCATCCACTGACACCGTCACACTGTCTTTGGTTAATATCTGTAGTGTACAGACACAGGTTTAGTTATTGTACAGTAACTGTATGTACCACCATATGGTCTTAATTCGTACAGTAACTGTATGTACCACCATATGGTCTTAATTCGTACAGTAACTGTATGTACCACCATATGGTCTTAATTCGTACAGTAACTGTATGTACCACCATATGGTCTTAATTCGTACAGTAACTGTATGTACCACCATATGGTCTTAATTCGTACAGTAACTGTATGTACCACCATATGGTCTTAATTCGTACAGTAACTGTATGTACCACCATATGGTCTTAATTCCCACATCAAAGACTGAACAATTCATCATTGATTTCTTACCAAGCTCTTTCAATTACATATACTCCAATCATGTGTTTAACCTGACACCATATATTTATCATGTAAAACATATACTTAATAATAATAATAATGGTTTATTTCACCTCAAAATATGGTGACCCTTAGGCCAAATTACAAGAGGTACAATTCTAAAAATAACATCAAATACAAAGTTGCACTTGAGCAAAGTTTTACACAACTTATCAACAACAACAACAACCAACAACAACAACAACAACAACAACAACAACAACAACAACAAGGACGATAAATCACATTCAATTGCATAATAAATTAACACAATAAACAACTGGGGTGGAATCTTTGCACTTGGTTCTTGATTGAAAACTTCTAATGCTACAATTTCTCGTTGGATATCTATGGTTAATTGTAGGTTGAACAAGGTGATTTAATTTATGGTCTGGCTGTAAAATACTGTATACATCAGTTTATCAATTACACTTTACAATATGTGTAACAATTTAAATATAAGATTTACAAAGCAGTTTAAAGTTTTTATCATTGCGCTTTCGATCTGTTCTTGGTTGATGATACTCATCAGAATGACAAATTCCATAGTTACAACTAACCACTATGGAATTTGTCGATTATTCTGATGAGGATCGTTGACCAAGACAGATCGAAAGCTCAGTGCTAAAAAACTTTGAACTGCTTGTGTGTTATAACCTCTGTAAATCATTTGATCTACCAAGCTGAACATTTTTGGTCATTTAGACTAAGTGCACCCACATAAATATATAATAATTTATAACATTACAAGTTTACCTCCTGTGGTGGAACATCAAATGATACCGTCCTCAAGTCAACTTTGGTATAGTCCTCAATGCATGGCAACACAAAGAAGATACCTGATGGACAGAAAGGGGGAAAAAAGATGACTCTAGGATTACTTTACATTTCTGATTTGTTAAGTTATAGCAAACCTACTAAAGGTATGACACAATTGTGCCTTGCTGCAGCTCGGTTTTAAGGCTAAAATGTCGATTGACAATCTTCAAAAATCACCAATGTTCAAATGAGTCTTTTTCTCCAATATGGGTAAAACTACCATAATTTGTGTTCAGCCCACTAGAACACTGAGAAAGTGTAACTTTATGTAACAATTTGGAATACTAAATATAATTTGCATAAGTTCGGGAGTCCTGTATGTTTATTTATACATTTGAGTGCTAAGATAACGATAAAGACTCCATAGCTTATTTAACAATAGTAACAACACTAATAATTAATTCTCGCAAACCAGTGCTGTTATTTCTTCCACGACACTGCGAAATAACGACGGACAACGCATTTTGGATGGTGCCGTAAAAGAGGCCGTGGTTTGCGACCATGTATTATTTAGATTATTATCTCTCTTGTTGGCCTTACAATATTGGAGTGGGTATCTTGAGAACTACTCATCTGATCATGTCTATGATCTGATCAAAAAAAATAAAGTTTTTGGAAACAGCAAAGAAAGTCTAGAATTTTCTTTTGTGAGACATTATAACTTTAAGACATACACACTACCTGTGGCATAACTAGCAAGCTTAGCCATCGCCTCACTAGTTCTTAATAGTCACAAATCCCATACAGAATGTGTTTTAGATTATAAATAGTTACTATCTGTCAGTCTATCTGGAGATAACAGTGACATGTATTTCTACAAAACAGATATGTGCAATTTATCAAATGGCATTTTAACTTAATTAGAATGGTTTCAAAGACATCTGTACAAGTCGGCTCGTCATTCATCATCTTATCTTTAAGATACAAAAAGAAAATGTCAAAAGCATAGTTCTATCTTTTCCAAATATAGATAATGTCGGCATGGCAAATTAAACATTACTGGTTCTAATCTCACACTGTCACATGTGCATTAATACTGATTTTTCCATATGCTAATAAATACCAGTAGTCCATCACATCCATTAAGATTGATTAAGATCCAGTCTCAATGTTGTCAAAATAAAAGCTGTCTGGAATTTGTCTCGTTTCCATGGATATGCTCTTTCCTCATTTCAAGTTGAGTATAGGAGTAGAATGGGTCACAGTTTATCTTCCATTACAGAAACAAAGTTTGAAAGGATCGATATCTAGGGAAAACCTGTGTAATTGCGTGGAAATTCCCAGGAAAACTCTTTGAACATAGTAATAACTCTTGTTTTGATATATTGAACACTGTGGTTGGAATTCCTAATAAGGTACGATGTAGACTTTACCAATACACTAAGTGAGCATGTGTTTGTATATATGGACTGTTCATTTCATTTGTAATAAACAAAACAGTGTATAAGTTACTTCAAATTTTTTGGTATAATACAAGTTACTCTAACAATATTTTACAAGTTACTCTAACGATATTTTACAAGTTACTAACTTCAGAGACATGTGGATAATTTCCTTGGCATGTACAGTTTTCATACTTATAGTATTTATACCTATCACATAACACACTTGATGGTAACAGTTAAAATAACAGTAAAAATACTTCAGAATGTAACATAATAGACATCACCCTTTAATCAAAATAGCTTACATATCATTAAGATGTAGATACCATGATTTTCTGATACTATCCTCAACTTCCATTTGTCCAAATATGGAATATGCACATTCAACAGCAGGGCAATAATATTCAATATTATACTCTATTGTACTTTGTCCAAATATGGCATATATAAATTCAACTGCAGGGCAATAATATTCAATATTATACTCTATTGTACTTTGTCCAAATATGGAATATATAAATTCAACTGCAGAGCAACAATATTCAATATTATACTCTATTGTACTTTGTCCAAATATGGAATATATAAATTCAACTGCAGGGCAATAATATTCAATTTTATACTCTATTGTACTTTGTCCAAATATGGAATATGTAAATTCAACTGCAGGGCAATAATATTCAATTTTATACTCTATTGTACTTTGTCCAAATATGGAATATGTAAATTCAACTGCAGAGCAATAATATTCAATTTTATACTCTATTGTACTTTGTCCAAATATGGAATATATAAATTCAACAGCAGGGCAATAATATTCAATTTTATACTCTATTGTACTTTGTCCAAATATGGAATATATAAATTCAACAGCAGGGCAATAATATTCAATATTATACTCTATTGTACTTTGTCCAAATATGGAATATGTAAATCCAACTGCAGGGCAATAATATTCAATATTATACTCTATTGTACTTTGTCCAAATATAGAATATGTAAATTCAACTGCAGGGCAACAATATTCAATATTATACTCTATTGTACTTTGTCCAAATATGGAATATGTAAATTCAACTGCAGAGCAATAATATTCAATTTTATACTCTATTGTACTTTGTCCAAATATGGAATATGTAAATTCAACTGCAGGGCAATAATATTTAATATTATACTCTATTGTACTTTGTCCAAATATGGAATATGTAAATTCAACTGCAGAGCAACAATATTTAAACAATAATGTACGCCCTCCCAGCCCATAATGGACGAAAGCAAACTTTGAACGACATAATGGGCGAGGCGACAGCCGAGCCCATTATGGAGTGCAAAGTTTGCTTGAGTCCATTATGGACTGGGAGGACGTACATTATTGTTATTATTTTATAGTTTTGCCAATTCCAGTGAATTTGTAGACCGAGAAACGCAAAACAACGTATAATACACACAGCGCTGAACGTCGTCTGCCATGTTCGGCCCGGAAGCTGAATACTAATCACAGCGACACACGTACGTACACGTACACACACATATACACTCCAATGAACTGCTGTGAACACAAATTTGTTTCATGAATGCGTTGTATTTTTAAACAGTGGAAATGACAATCATAAGTAACGACATACATTTCGAAAAAATACGGGCCTAGTCGTATGAAGAAACAGAACAAATAAGCTTGTATTGTTATGCTCGTTCCGGGGCCGCAATGCCCAATAACGGAGTACATTATCAGTAATAATGTACAGCGATGACGTCACAAAATTCACTGGAATTGGTAATGCTATAATATAATTAATATTATATTCTATTGTACTTTGTCCAAATATGGAATATGTAAATTAAACTACAGGACAATAATTTCCTATAGTATCCCCTATCTATTGTATTTTTTCCAAATATGGAATTTATGGCAAATTGAATCCCTTAGAAAGTACTTCCACAAAATAACATAATCTACAGATTCATCCTCATTATTTAAACACAAAATTAGAAATAGGACTTATTGCCTCTTTATATACGGATCCCTTACTATCTGAATATTACTGATTTGTGTATGCATTTTGTACCTCATAAATAAACCATACAATTTACTCTTGCAGTCCAAGACACTTAGCCCATATATAACCTTTATTCAGTCTACAAACAAACACTACATCTGTGCTATGAAGACTTAACTTAAGTCAACAACATTTTAGCTGAGTTAAATGTAGATTAACAGACCAACCAGGATAACTCTTCTGGGTCACACATATCACTGTAGTTGTAAATGTGATGAATTACTCATGACATTTGTTTTCTCCAACATTGTACACTGTCATTATAATGCCAAGAGCAACACTAGCCTAACTTTGTTTAAATCCAAACCTTCTTTGGATAATATGCAAGCCGGGGTAGATGTTACCCAGGTGTCTACTACATTAAAATAGTTGATAAGTAACCCTACTATTTCCATATATACATACCATTGTACAAGTCTGCTGAGGATAGAAACTGAATCAGTGCATGTTATCAGAGCCAGGAGTGTTTTAAACATATCAAATCTTTGATTATCTGGGCAGGACTCACCACCTGCAAATTTTGTCTCATCAGATATTACTGCTGCAGGATGAATGTTTGAATTTCTTGATACTGTCTGGGACTGGCAGGACTAATACATATCAAGTCAGACAAACCACTTGCAATTTCATCTGATATCAGATATTACTACTGCAGGATGAATGTTTGAATTTCTTGATACTGTCTGAGCAGGACTGATCAAGTCAGACAAACTACTTGCAATTTCATCTGCTATCAGATATTACTACTGCAGGGTGAATTTTTCATGTTCTTGATACTGTCTAGACAGGACTGATCAAGTTTTACCAGATGAACCACCTGAAATTTGTTCAATATCAGATACTGCTATGGGAGGAATGTTTCCATTTCTTGATACTGTCTGCATGGACAGGACTGATATATATCTGCAGTCATGCAGACCACCCCTCCTGAAATTTCATCTGATATCAGATATTACTGCTCCAGGATAAATCTTTTCATTTCTTGACACTGTTTAGACAGGACTGTCAGTCAGACGGACCTTTGAATTTTTCTCTGATAGTGGTGATAGTAAAATCTAATTCATAGCACATACAGAATCATAGAATTTGTAGACTGCATGAAGGTTAGATAGTTGAAGTGCCTGGAATAATTTTGTCTGATGTAACATATAACTGCTATAGGGAGATTACATTTCTATCAGAATTGTTACTTAATTTTAGTAATTTTTTGTGTATCATATGATTTCATTCTGTGTATGCATACAGAAGAGATTTAAGTGTCTTGTCTGTGAGGGTTTAAGATAAGTAGTTGCAGATGCACATATTAATGGAAGTTGCACTTTGAAATTCAATAGCACTATTTTTCTTGTATATTGTACTGTATAGAATGTCCTGCAACATGTACACATAATTTTACAAATAATGCAAAAAAGTTTTAAATATATATGGAGTCAGTATACATGTGTCATTATTTTTGGAGTTTTATTGATATACATGTTATCAAAGATAGCTCAAACACAGACAAAGAATCTATGCAGATCTAATTCATTGAAATATATCACATAGTATTTTCAGATGAATGTGAGGAAGTAAGTTCTTTACTTGTTTTGTGGACTTTTCTACAAGTGTCTCAGCCAATTTAAGTATTTATCACAAGTTGAAATATCCGTACTGAAAATCAAGTACAATGTACATTTAAAGATATTTCTCCCTCCCTTCCTTCCTTCCTTCCACACATACACTCTATGATCAAGGGAAAAAAATACTGATATTTGTATTACAAGTAATATCACACACTAGGGATTTTACAATGCTGTTCAATCCACTTTACAGTTAACCCTTTGGGTGTTTTCAATCAAATGTTACTTACCGGGTCCCTTGGCACCTCCAGGTAGAAGTCGTCCCAACCGAAATATCACAGCACGTTCGTACTCTTGTACGACCTGAAATAATATAATTAGAAATACAAACTTTTGTTAGAATTATTCTCTTTCATTTAATTCCAATCCAGATATTTTCATCATGAATTGAAAACAACATTGAAAGTAGGTTTACATGTATAACATACAAAATGTTGTTTTTAGTCATGTACTATAATGTTTACATGAGATTTTATAAAATGTTGTCTACTTACTTATATTTGTATATGTTTTAAATTAAATGTATTCTAACCAGGTATATGTTTATGTTTTATGTACTCTACACCAGGTATATATTTATGTTTAACATACTCTACACCAGGTATATGTTTATGTTTAACATACTCTACATTATGTTTATGTTTAATGTACTCTCCATCAGGTATATGTTTACATTAAACATACTCTACATCAGGTATATGTTTATGTTTAACATACTCTACATTATGTTTACATTAAACATACTCTACATCAGGTATATGTTTATGTTTAACATACTCTACATTATGTTTATGTTTAATGTACTCTACATCAGGTATATGTTTATGTTTAACATATTCTACATTATGTTTACATTAAACATACTCTACATCAGGTATATGTTTATGTTTAACATACTCTACATTATGTTTATGTTTAATGTACTCTACATCAGGTATATGTTTATGTTTAACATATTCTACATTATGTTTACATTAAACATACTCTACATCAGGTATATGTTTATGTTTAACATACTCTACATAAGGTATATGTTTATGTTTAATGTACTCTACACCAGGTATATGTTTATGTTTAATGTACTCTACATCAGGTATATGTTTACGTTTAACATACTCTACACCAGGTATATGTTTATGTTTAACATACTCTACATCAGGTATATGTTTACGTTTAACATACTCTACATCAGGTATATGTTTACGTTTAACATACTCTACATCAGGTATATGTTTATGTTTAATGTACTCTACATCAGGTATATGTTTATGTTTAATGTACTCTACACCAGGTATATGTTTATGTTTAATGTACTCTACATCAGGTATATGTTTACGTTTAACGTACTCTACATCAGGTATATGTTTATGTTTAACATACTCTACATTATGTTTATGTTTAATGTACTCTACACCAGGTATATGTTTATGTTTAACATACTCTACACCAGGTATATGTTTATGTTTAACATACTCTACATTATGTTTATGTTTTATGTACTCTACATCAGGTATATGTTTATGTTTAACATACTCTACATTATGTTTATGTTTAATATGCTCTACATCAGGTATATGTTTACATTAAACATACTCTACATCAGGTATATGTTTATGTTTAACATATTCTACATTATGTTTATGTTTTATGTACTCTACATCAGGCATCTTTTAAATTGAACTGAACTGACTAACTAATCCCTATAGTAGATCAGGTAGTTATTCAGACATACACTGTGTTCGCTACAGATGTTTTTGTACATATACACAATTATATACATGTTAAAAGTTGATCTGAAGTCATTTATGCTTGACCACACCTACGCCACAATCATTACTTAAAGTCAGTAACTTTACCTTAAAAGACCTGGAGTGGAAAGCTGATAAAGATATGTAACACTTTGTAGAGAGAGAGAATTATGTTACCTTCACTGTATTCAACATGTCATATGTAATTTGATATCACCCTTATGACACTATATCACTCAGTACATTCTCTATGTCTATCATTAATTGTACTTTGTCACTAGTTAGAGACCCACACAGCTACTTTGCACACGTGAGAATAACATGAAGTGACAGCAAATGGAAAAGACCTGTTCCTGGCTTCACATATACAATCAATCAGGAAATAGAGTTGTCAAATAACAATTGTCCAATGTCTAAGTAGCAAACCTGTTGCATTTAAATCAACTTTTAAAGCTATTAGCGAACTGTTTAGTGATGTCACACACTATGGAACATGTCAGCTTTGCCCTCTGACAGCCTGCAGAAAAGTGATATTTAGAAGACATACATGAAGTCTGTTTTTAACTTTTTTTAAACACCATAGTGAAAGAAAAGTCTGAATTCCATTGTACATTACCATCTTCATTTGATTTCTTATCCTAGTGTTGCTAAGAGAGCATTTTTTTATTTGTTAATTTGATAGAAGTAAAAGAAAAATGACAAAATTCCTTATCATGCACCTGTATCAGTATTCATAATATGCTGATTGATATCAATGTGCTAATTAGTATTAATATGCTAATTAGATTTACAATGAAATTTAGGAACAATCTAGATCTACTGTAAATTTAAACTATTTTGCATAGACATTTCTTCTCAGTCTTTCTGAGTCTTTTTATTTTTGTTAATTTGAGAAAAGAAAAAGATTAATATTATGTACCAAGATTCATAAAAATGCACACCTGGAAGTGGCATCAATATGCTAATTATTGTTAGTGTATTTCTGAGATATACAGCAAATAGAAAGGAAAGAGACCAAATGATCTTAGATATAGTAGGAGATGAAACTAACCATTTCCTTCACATAAACAGAGGCCTTGGTTGTAATATACCAAGGAAAATCTAATTTGCTGTTTATCACTTCTTAATGGAAACTCTAGTTTGCATGAAATAAATGTAAATGACACAAACACGCTTTTATACAGTGTATCATGAAAAATAAATGAAGAGCTGTGGCTTGCCAAACAGTTCAAATGAAAAAATATAAATTATTGATGACTTAAAGCCAAGAATACTTACTTCCCGTAGTTACAATGAGGATATAGTCATTATTCTTTCTTGAGAATGTTGACACTAAAACCTACCACAGTTCCCTAAATGTAAAAGACTTGACACTAAAATCTGCCACGTGACAGTTCCCTAAATGTAAGAGGCTTGACACTAAAACCTACCACAGTTCCCTAAATGTAAAAGACTTGACACTAAAATCTACCACAGTTCCCTAAATGTAAAAGACTTGACACTAAAATCTACCACAGTTCCCTAAATGTAAAAGACTTGACACTAAAATCTACCACAGTTCCCTAAATGTAAAAGACTTGACACTAAAACCTACCACAGTTACCTAAATGTAAAAGACTAAAACGTACCACAGTTCCCTAAATGTAAAAGACTTGACACTAAAATCTATACATGTGAGCTTCTTTTGCAAGAACCTTTTCATGATTGATTCTGAAACCTACACTGTATCACTAGTTCTCCTTTTACATGCATTTACATTTCAAGAACTTGTACATATCGACATTGAAATCTACAAGAGTTCTCGTCCATTAAATATGCCAATCTGTCTATTGGTATAGGAAACTGAAAAATTCATCACACTGAAGTGCATAATATACTGTAGGTATTCTAAATGCTCAGTCCATACATTGGACAAAATACTTGTAACTATTGGCAGCAATGTTTTAATGTTATAGGAACAATGTGTATTTGCAATAAAGCCCCAAAAAAGAAATAAATTATTCTGGTCAGCATGCACATCACTTAAATACCCCGTGTCAATTTTTTATAATGTTTGTCCAGCCCATGTAGTCTGCAGCTCCGGGGGAAAACACAAAAATAACCTTCCCTACTTCAGTGAAGACAACTGCAGAGCCAACCATGAACAAGCAAATTACATCTGCCCCCACATACACACTTGCTCTAAAGTACTAAATGAAAAGAACAGAAACTACCATATTTAGTAGATTGAGTGACATGTTTGACAATTATAAAAAAAAAATGTCTTGACTAGACACATTTTGTTTTGCCTAATAGATTGTATAACCACTATGCATTCATTACATACTCATCCAATTCATCTAAAATATAAACACTGTCATTAGGCAGTTTTAAATATTCTTCATTGCATACAGTTACTACTGCAAGTCACCTTAGTTTCCTAAGACAATTTCTCAAATACAAGTATTGGATGCAAAGTATCATCTGTTCAAACTGTTCAAAATCCATATTGCACATGACCCTCTTTAACAATGCAACACCAAATAGTTTGGTTCAGTGCTGTAAAAGTTTGGTTATTAGTGCTGTAACAGTTTGGTTCAGTACTGTAACAGTTTGGATATTAGTGCTGTAACAGTTTGGTTATTAGTGCTGTAACAGTTTGGTTCAGTACTGTAACAGTTTGGATATTAGTGCTGTAACAGTTTCAGTCCTGTAAGTTAATCTCAAAGATTATCATTGCAGCCTCTTGTTGAATACTTTGAATTCCTTGAAACCATCAAACCAGTTCATCTTGGATGCCGTCTCCTTCATTCGCTTCAACCATTCCTTCCATTATTACCTTTTCCTACCTGTTTACCACCCCGGTCACATGCCAGTAAGTAGTTCAGTCTATGTTTCACTATCAATCCCTTGAGACCGCAAATTGGTTTTATTATCATGTACACTTATATGATATATATTTCATGCTATTAAAGTAATAGCTCTCCAAAACCAATTTATAGTAATCCACAAACTAATGCAAAATATAAGCTGTCCATCTAATAATGACATGTACCACCCACTCATCTCAGCTAATGACAATTTCATCTCATCCATCATATGCATGTTAAATTATAATCACGATTTGACATTCAATGGTTTCAGTTTCACAATAAAAGATCTAATTTGTCTTTCCATTTTCCCATTACACTGACACTTTTGCAAATATTCCCTTTCATCTATAAATCACGATATGCTATTGACTTTGAAAGATGTAACTTCTTGTTGTACATGCTAAGTTTACTTTATTGGATTTTTCAATTCTGTGTTGCTATGTGTTCACAACAACAGTAAAAATACAGTACAAAGATATTATTCCCCAAGATATTTCTTAATTTAGACGAGGACAATATGAGTTACCTATAAGTCCTTGTCACTAAGAGTCGATAGACAAGTTGACCTTCAGTCACAAAACCATGGGTAATGAGTATGTAACAAATATAATCATAGTCTGATCCTCATTCATAATTTATGAAATATTGGAAAATACTGGGAAAATAATGGCAAATTTGGAACGTTTTGATGCAAATCGTAAGCACTGCAGAACCAATGATGTAGACATGAGTTGTCGTGGCAGCAAACAACCTAAATGTTTAGTTTGAAAGCTTTCTCATCTAGCTTATGTGTGGCATAAATAAACTACTGCACTCACAAGCAACTATTTAAAATTCAAAAATAATAGATTTATTACTGAACGCCTTCCATAGGGACTTCCATATATTTTTGTTTGTGTACACACAATAATTGTTAGAATGCAAAATTCTTATATAGCCATCATACATGATATACTGATCCTTAATTGGCAAATGGTTATGCCATAAACCCTCCACCCACTATGCCAAACTATAAGAAATCTGAAGTTTGTATACTATGATACTAGATATAATCTAGCTTCCTTGGACCGACCTCAAATACTTTACTTTTATGTGAGTGAATGGCGACTTGATTTGAATGAAATTATTGGTAACAAATAAATATCAAAGTGTCTGTGCTATGCAGGAAATGGCAGAATTTTGAAGATGAATGTCAAGATCAAAGGTCAGGGTCACAAAAGAGATTGTAAACCTAATAATATAAAGATCAACAATTTGCAATGTAGAAATTACGTTATTTCTTCAGATTTCGACTTGAGAAATAAGTATTCGATCTACAAACATTTATTCATGCTATGCATGTAGCTATAGGTAGAAATGTGTGACTGTAACAAACAGACCATATATTCATGACCTTATGTATGAACATAAAGTCATGCTTCAAATAGGGGTTAAGAAAGTCTGAAGGTAAGGGTCAGTTACGTGTAAAAATCTATGGGTTAGAAAATGACATGTACATGTCGACCCTGTGTGATTCACCTACAGATAGGAATGTATGATTTGTAGATATAGATTGAACTAAGTTGAGTCAATAATGGCTTGATGTATTACAATGAAAATCAACCTACCTTAGATATAGATACATCATCAGACTAGCTTATTTGCGCTATTTACAAGTCTAAACACATAACCTGTATATGGTTCCTGATATAACTTAAGATTTATACATGCAATATGACCGCGGATGTCAAATTAACTGTTGTATGTTTATAAAATACACCATTCATTTTACACCAAATAACCCATACCAAACATGATGGCTAATTTAGCCTTCCGAAGGCCTTCAGAATTAAGCCTTATTTAGCACTTCAGAAGACTCACTTTGAATATTTCTAATAATTTTTGTGAAATAAATACAGAAATTAAGGAAAGCCATCGATGGCTATATTGCAATCAATGTGAAAGCTAAAGACATGTAGTCAAAGCCTTCATCTAGGCTTTCAGTAAGGGGTAGACCATTTGATATCCTGGGGGGGGGGGGGGCTTGGAAGATTGGTGGAGAGTCATTATTTTTTTTCCCACCTGCTTGCCTGAGAATTATGCTGGCAACTTTTTTTTTTCTTTGCTTCTTTGAGATATCCGGATTTTTTTTTTACGTCAACGTTGAACACCTACATTTGTTGCCACAATTTTCTGTTTGGTTTCACACAGGGTAATACAGAGAGTAAAAAGATGCTGTTCTATCACACACAGATTTTATTTAGAAAACTACATATTTCATACATGTTTGATTTTCAATTAAATAAACATCATTGACAGTTTTTATGCCATCTTTTTTTTCCCGAACTCTTCCAAGCCCCCCCCCCCCCCAGGATATCAAATGGTCCACCCCTAACCTTCCAGAGCTCTTAAAATACTGGCTTATAGTTGTCTGATTGCTTATGATTGTACAAATACAGTGTACACAATGTAGTCATACTCTTGTGAGTCTAAAAATACCATTTACACCAATACTAACTTGAGACAAACAATTCTCGCTACTTGCAATACAATTCTACACATAACTGTGGAGTCAAATGGAACGAAGTCTCGCGACAACGTGTTCTAATGTCGACAACTACACTTCCGGTCGGCTATGCTAATACACAGGAATGTTTCTTTCCCATTTTCAGTTGTAGACATCTCTTGTAATTTTGCTCTGGAAAGATACTGTACATATTTAAATTTCCCACCTCCATAATTATATGAGCTTAAAACTTGCGTTTATCTTATTTGTTACAAATTAAACTGTTTAGAAGAAACATTCACATGTATTGACATAGGCGACCAGAAGTGTAGGTGTCGACAAATGCAAGTGCATTGAACCCCCTCCTGCTCCTCCATACACCCAATAACTACTGAAGTACATGTACCGTACAAATGCATAAAATGAAAACAAATCACTATAACAGTGAATAGTCTCTAAAAATACACCAATTTTATCACCTCTTTACGATATGATTAACGACATGGTTCAAGTATATAATGTTATGACAGACATTTTGTCTCATAAATAGTGAATGTTCTGCCCACATGGATATTATTTCAAACTCTTTAGTGTACTTGACTAATTTTACATTTTATACATTGTTGTGAGCCATTATTCTACTTTCTCACCACAAATGTTAGAAGAAAATCATTAAGTTGGTGGCTTTTTGATCTATTTTGGATTGGAACCATAGAATTATTAACAATAACAACAATAACTGCATGTATACTGATCCAAATCATTTAAGAAAATAATGTGATATCTGTAAGGAGTTTAGCTGGTATTATACAGATACAGATACAGGCACAATCCTGCTGTGATATCTGTAAGGAGTTTAGCTGGTATTGTACAGATCTACAGACAAAGGGACAATCCTGCTGTGATATCTGTAAGGAGTTTAGCTGGTATTGTACAGATCTACAGACACAAGGACAACCTGTAGTATACACTCTTGTAGTTTATTGATGGCAACTTGTATAATTGAATACATATGAATACAAAATGGTCTTTCTGAATCGTTTTAAAGATTTTTATCCCTTTCCCTTTCTCAATTTCAATACTTGAATAAACTGTCGGCATAAAAAATATCTATGCCTTGCAAACCAAATGATATAACCATAGTAACCATGTTTCAATCAACAAATAATTACGTGATATATGTGTCTCAAATAACATCCAAGTGTCTCCATATTGTCTTTGTGTCTGATTACTAGGTAGTGAAGGAGTGAAGTCTTACCATCAGTAAAAGGCAATGACTTTATGACATCATTTTACTGCCATTGCGAATAATTAAATGTCGGTGGTACTTACCTCTAGGGAAGGACATATACACTAAATCTTTAGTAGAAGTTATCATTTCATCTTTAGACAACTCACTGCGTACATGCAATCAGATTATTGTACATGAGGGGGTTTTCCATCCACAATTCAAGGATTTTCTCACAAGATTGATTTCTCAACTAGGATTACAGACAAAATCAAAAGGTCATCACCATGGGCAACTATAAAAATACAATGGTTGCTGGAAATCACACATCTGCATTCTTACAATTTATCACCATTTTGTGAAATTACAGGCTGTGAAACTTTTATGACATTTTCTACCAATCTGAAGTACTTGACGTACTTTTAATAAATTAAAAATATACTAAAACTTCAAATCAGATAAATGCAAGGCAAAGTATTTTGATCCTGCCAGAACTGGTTTAATTAACTTTTTAGATCTAGTTTTATCCAGTTACAACTGGTTTGCAAACCAGTACAGTACACTGAGTGTTGACTGTACTTCCTACATCACATCTTGTATACATTTTGAATTGTTGCCAAGTATGCTTCAATAATTTCACTTTAGTGAGCATTTCAGACAAATTTCAGCTTGCAGAAACCTGGAGAGTTTAAGAATAAAACATTCCTCATTTACACAAAATCAGTGTCCCTCTACCATCAAATACTCACAGAGTATATATAGTAATGCACTGTACACACTCTGTCAAGAAGATTGATAAGTCAATTATGATGGACTGCTATTTATATCCCAAGTGTGTCTTTGGAAATCGACACAGCTATTACGATATCTTACAAATAGACCATAATAGCTTTGATCATGGTTGAACATGCAAATGATCTTGTATGTTGGTGACACTGGAATATTCATTCAGTACATGCCTGCAATTTATATGTATGTGACTTGAACTTGATATTGGAGAATGTAAAATAGAATGTACTATACAATATTTTACCCACAACTCTCTCTGATTTGTACATCAATCATCTCCTTGAAATCAGACAACTCTCACCAGTGTACATAGTTTTGTAAAATTGAAATTTGCAAAGCATATAATTTCCACTGATGAGTTTCTGAATTTCCATTTTCATTGGTTCAGATATCATTGCTGTATTAAAGGAGATGGAAATTTTAGAATTGGTCAGTAGACTTTCTTAAAATACGTGCAGAATATTTTCAACAAAACTAAGGAAAATATTTGCAACTGTTATGACTTTGTCAAAGATATTGATTTCTCTGAAAAGGTATAACAAAAGAAATTTACATATTAAAACACTTCATACAAACTGACTACCCAAGTTAGTGATACTTTGACACTAAAAAGTATTTTTTTCAAAGTACAGGTTTAATTTAGTTTTTGGTGCATTTTTATGTTAAAGTTAGAACGTTTGTTATTAGCGTACTTTTGTGAAATATTATTTAAATATGATTGTTAGCAACTGTTAACAAATATGGCTTCTAGGGCAAGTTATAAAATGAGGAAAATCCAAACACACCAATCAGAGAGAATTGTGGGTAAGATATTGTAAGGTTCAAGGTAACAGAGCGTATCAGACCATTTTCTGGTTTCTGCTCTGAAAATTATATTCTGAACAATTTCATTTCATGTTTCTTATCAAAAGCAGTAGTCGTGGCAATATTACTGTCACAATGTGTTCTTGATAAGACTGTCAGCAGTGCCTCTATGGTTGACAACCACACACTACAGTATTGTAACCACTCAGAAAGCCAAGCTAAGAATTGAAAACATTTCAAAGAAAGCACTGAATAGTTAATATATTGTTTACTGAGTCTTATCGGCGTCTTATGAAAACATTATATAGAAAGCACACATTATCTAAGGCTATTAATAAGTCTGTTTTATCAAAAAGTCACAGAAGATGACACAATTAAGCTTTGTAAATTTCACCTGAATGAATATTCATGGACTCAGGGTTCACATTCTCGCAAACTTGCGAAAATAATGTCTTGTTGGACGGTGCCGTAAAAGAGGGCATGGTTTACTACAATGAGGGTTCATAGTTACAAGTGGAAATTTCTGCTCACAGAGTCACAAACTTTTGAGAACTAAATCCAAAATTTATAATT
Source organism: Glandiceps talaboti (assembly GCF_964340395.1). NCBI lineage: Eukaryota > Metazoa > Hemichordata > Enteropneusta > Spengelidae > Glandiceps > Glandiceps talaboti. The sequence goes on along the minus strand of NC_135558.1, from coordinate 1,534,784 downwards.
ATTTAGATTGGACAATCTAAATTTGGGGTCAAATATCTTTTTTTCTAGTAAAATTGACAACAACTTATTTCCCCATAAAGTTAAACGTAGATGATTTATGTTGATATCGCTTTGACCCTTATTACAAAAATTTGTTCGGTTCAGTAACCCCTGATTTTATTCTTGTTTTAAAACTGAGAACAAAATGAAGTTTTCTTAAAGTAGAAAAGGTTATTCCCAAGATAGACTGAGTAAACTTTATGAAGTAGTTTATTAGACTGATAAAAGAAAGTACGAATAGCAAGGTTGATATCATACAACCATGTGAATTATAACATGTGATTCACCTAGCTTTTACAGGAAATATATTTTATACGAGAGAATAATCAACTGTCGTTCCATTGGAAGCAATTTTCAATGATACATGCCTTAATGCAGTATGGATGAGAACCATCAACTTAAAGAGTTGAAGCTACATCATTATAGTGATTATAGAACTTTTAAGTATAAAAATTCAGGGCAATCACCTGTATAAACATACCTTTGCACTTTACAAAACACACTCAATTGGTGACTATAATATTGGTGTCTTAAAGTAGAAAGCTATAATCAGTGTCTGTGAATCCTTGTGGATAACAGCAGACGTCAGCAATAAAATGATATTACAGTAAGTTGGACTCACTGACTACCTGTATCCGCATCTTAATCATCTAAGGAAAGCCGATAGACAAAATTAAAATCATATTATGGGTTTGAAGTACAGCATGTGCATGATAAGTTTGCCTATTTTCTAGACTTTGTGACTTCAAGTTAAATTGATATTTTACTAACTATAGTGTATGCAAACCTAGTGGTATGTCCTTCTTAAACTTAACTTGTCTTGAATCTACGTTTAATAAATGGAAAGTCCAGTCAGACTTATTTCTACCTTCAGTACACTTGTATTGATTACTGCTATCAACTTTAAGGAAATGTCCAGTCAGACTTATTTCTGTCTTTAGTACATTTGTACTGATTACTGCTATCAACTTAAAGGAAAAGTCCAGTCAGACTTATTTCTGTCTTTAGTACATTTGTACTGATTACTGCTATCAACGTACATAATACTTTTGGGTGATAAAATAGAACCTCGGTATTGAGTTACTTAACTAGAAATCTTATATAAAGTTCTTCTGCACTTGACATGTGTTGGGTGACATTGATGATTTCTTGCAAGGTTCTGGGATAGCATCATCTTTATTTCTTTGTCTTGACAATTTTGTCAGGACAAAGAGATTTAATATAACATTAATTCGTATCTGAACAAAAAAATAGCACTAATGTCATTGTATAAGCACAACTGTACAGTTTATGTGTTAATGTTTTGAAAATGTTTATCCATATGTTGATCCATCCATATTGTAGTAACTATGCATCATTTTACTGTTGATGTGCGATATTTTAGTTGTTGGTTGACTACATGTTGAATGTTTATTCATTTGTCTAACCACTCCTATCATTATCTCTGCAATATACACCATTATTTGGCTGTTGCTATAATGAGGGCATCATGGTATCGTTCCTACATGTATTCATTTTATGAATGTTAAGCCTATTCATCTATGTTGTTATCTTTGCAAAATACACCATCATTTGGCTGTTGCTATGGGTATGGTCTTGTTGCTAGGCATACATGTGATAAATTTTTGAATGTTTATCCAATTGTCTAACCATCCCTGTCAGCTTTGCAATATATTACCATCATTTGACTGTCGCTATGGGGATTGTCTTGTTGCTAGGCATATTTGCATATATTTGTGGAATGTTTATTCAACTTGTCTACCCAGTAATGTCGTTATCACTAGTGCAAAATATACTGGCATTTGACTGTTGCTAAGAGAGTAGTCATGGTTGCTGGGGCCAGTTGTGTTGATCTGTTTTGAACAACACTTACAGAATAACACTTCTAGAAACATCCCACTAAATTTCAGTCCCATCCACCATATACTAGTTTTTGGGATAAGGTTTTGGCCAAAAATGACATTTTTTTAGAAATTTCTGCCAAGTCTGCCATGTAGTTTCAGACCTAATTTTTTTTCGCCAAAACAAAAAAGAGACACATTTTAGACCTAATATTTATATCACTGATGGATCATCATTTCAAAAATTATTCATATACACATTCCCTATATTGACATCCCACTAAATTTCAGACCAATCTGCTCTGTAGATTTTGATTTTAAGTTTGTTTACCAAAATTACATTTTTTTACCCAAATCATACACCTGTGGGTACCTTATGAATTCACATTATCTGATAAAAGCTTGGATGCTAAATGAAATACAAAATGTATGATTTGTTGGTGTGATCACTTTCACTAATATCAGTACTGAGTTTATACTGATCCTACAGCTTAGTGACGTTTAACATTTAGTTGCTAGGCAACTTCCTTCACTATACATATTACAATTATTAACAATAGAAGCAGCTGACAGTACAGTCAAAGAAGTTGCCTTGCAAGTTTGAATTGATGCTAACTTCATATTGATGAGTAAAAGTGAATGAAACCAACACATTTATTTGATAGCATTTGCTTCTATTAAACAAAAGTGAATTCATATGCTATCCTTTCCTTCACCTCTGAAATGAACATAATCCTTCTACTACTCTGATAGCTGATAAACAGAAGTAAATCTGCATAAGATAACAACCACAGATTACAAAAATGTAGGTATTAGGTATTTCTTATTTCATTTAAGACTAGTCTGTTTTACCATCCTGCGGCAAATGTCACAGTGAAGTAAAAGGCTATAAAACTCTCAGAAATCCATTTAGCAGACCTTCTAACTATGCACTGTAACCATGGTAACTGTGATACTCAACATGTTCCATGATGTGTAGTATGACTATAAACATCAATTTATGGTATAGAAATGGTTTCCATAGAAACTACCATCAAACTCACAAGGGGTATTTCTAATGGCACTAAAATGAATATATGCGTCTGGTTGAAGTCTTCATAGCTTCAATTGGCGACAGTTACTTTACTCTGAGAACAGAGATTTGTATTTACTACTGTAGACGCTTCCCAGACACCATTGTGGTTGAATACCACATATACAAATGATGCTATTGAAGCATATATGATGACGAACATGAAATATCATCTCAATCTTTACCACAAAAGAGTGAAATCAATTTACATTTACATAAACTTTTCAATGAAAAGCAATCTCTGATGGATCTGAATGGATGCTGATAACTTACAGTAGCACAGAAACGGTGACAAAGTAATATTGGTACATTTGCACACCACAGGGAGGTTCGGTAATGGATTGCCACCACATCTAAACTATTAGTATGATCCAATATACAACTGAATAAAGTCAATTATGTTCTAGAAATTGCTGCCGAGATTAAATAAGCAAATGTCATTCAGGGGTATGACACATTTGTTGAATATTCTGTTGTTTAGTCGGCACAGCTGGACTAACTGAATTTGAGTGGAGACCTGTAAATTTCTTTGACGCATGGATGACAAGAAAGACAATCTTTGACACAGGAGATATAAAATATACCATCTATTTTGATACCAAAAGTCTATTTTAATACTGTACTGCATTCTTACCATCTCACAGTGTATTGTACATATACTTTAAATTACCAAATCTTTTCATCAAAATAATGTTTTGATTTTTTTCGAATGTTTTGCATCATGTCAAACCATTTTCTTTCCTTTTACTGTTTTCTGACACTTAGTGCCAGTATGTTCATTTTTAAAATCTCTGATTGTTTTCTAATATTCTGTTTTTATTTTTTTTGTTCTGATTTTGTTATTTTTAGTTTTATTTTGGTTAAAATACTTCATTTTTATAGTATGTAGTACAGTATATTCCTGGTTGCTATGAACTCATATCACAATTTAACAAAACAACTCAATCCACCAATAATTATATGTCTTAACCTACAACACCCTGTAGTTAGTTGCTATGGGTTGGATGATTGTTGCTAGGGACCTTTATTTACAATATGGAATGCTAAATTCATGGGTTATCTGAAATAACAGTGGTTAATAAGCAGTTGTTATGGGCATTTTCTTGGTTGCTAGAAGTTTTAAAAAAAGTGTCTGTTTTACATTCTACCTACCCATAGTCATAAACCTTTTGACCAAAAATTGTTGTTGCTATGGGCATGGTCATGGTTGCTAGGAAATTGACATCAAGTTACTCAGTAATATTTGAGAGATTACTTTGCATATTCTACTTGACCAAACAATACTTTTTGACCAAATCTGTACTACAACTTACAAGGATAAAACCATGATGACAAAAACCTTCCCATAAATATCATAGAAATATCGGGCTTTGAATTAAACATTTTTGACCAAAATTGACCATTGTAATTCAGGTTGTATATCTATGATTTTTTGTCCGCACCAATTATCATACTGTATCAAAACATTTTGGTTGTGGTTACGAGTTTAACAGTTTAATATGGCACTATCTACTTCCAGAAAATGGCAAAATAAGAACAAGAACTATAAAATCTGTATGAGAAATGGAAACAGGTGATGTTTTTCTCAGACTTACATAAAGTGTATAATTTATATCTCTACTTTATTTACCTGGAAGTGCCTGTAAATATTGTATGTGCCTTCAAATGTAATGAGGGTACTTTTGATCGATGTACATATACATTGTAATCTATACATTGTAATCAATGTTTTCTTAACATGTTGCAGTCAGCAAAGTAAGAAAGTGTGTTTTGTACTAAGAAATACTGTAATGTAACATCTACCGGTACATTATCTGATAGGTAGATTTCAGTGTGTTTGAGTTATGAAATACATTGCAACATCTACCGGTACATTATCTGATAGGTAGATTTCAGTGTGTTTGAGTTATGAAATACATTGCAACATCTACAGACTGAGTATATTATCTGATAAGTTACTCAGATTTCAGTGTGTTTGTACTGAGATCTAAAGTTAGAAATACAGAAAATTACATGTACACATTCTCATCCACCAATGGGAGTGAACCTCTCATCTACCAATAGTAGTAAACCTCTCATCTACATTGTACCAAATGAATATAGTCTAATAGTAGTAAGCCTCTCATCTGTCAATGGCAGTGAACCTCTCAAGTACCAATAGTATTGATATCAGAACCTCTCATCTGCGAATACTAGTGAACCATTTATCTACCAATGGTTGTGATCCTCCTAATTACCAATGGTAGTGAACTTCTCATCTAGAACCAATGGCAGTGAAGCTTTCTAGCTGGGCCTGTTGTTTCCCTAATACTTGGAAAGCAATTGTCCCAGCTGTCAAGCAATTCAGGGAATCTACACTGTGGGCTAATCCATACTTAAGAAATAAACATCAAATCTTTTTTATTATAATGAACATTGAGTCTACAGAATGTATAAATTTGAGTTACATTTACTTGTCAATCCTTTGACCTGTTATGTATTAAGAATGCCACCAAATTAACTCTCGTAGACGAATGCCTGAGGCCATAAATGTCAGCTTTTTCTAAATCTTAATTTGAATGTAAAAATTCCTCTTTACTAGTCATCTTTAATAAAAATCTTAACACTGAGTCTTTAATAGAACTCTTAACATGGAAATTTCACTGAGTCTTAATAGAACTTTTAACATGTAAATTTCATCGAATCCATTGATTGAAATAAAACACTTGAGCAAAGATAACTGTAACAGTGATTTCCCACAGGGCTTGGGTCAAACCAACCGGAATATCAAACACCGACAGAAATTCAAACAACTGATTTCAACAATAAAAGAAAACTTTACACAGGATGGTAAACAGATATCAAATGAACTATTGCTTAGAAGAGGTCTTTAATCTGTCTAGTTGTTAACACTTCTACAGTACCACATGTTGCCATGGTTACACAGATCTTGGTTTGGATTGTTCAATAAGTTGATGTTGCATGGTCCGTTACTGACTATCTATCAATAGAATGCAGTTTCTGCAGGCTGGATTTCTGAATCAAAGTTAATTGGCCATGTAAAATGTGTAAATTGTGTTGTACAACTTTGACAGCGAACAATAACTCTGAAATTACTTATTGGCTATATCAAATTAGTTTATCAATATTGTGCAACATTGACAGAGAACAATCAGTCTGAATTTTCCTATTGGCTCCGTAAAATAAGTTTATCAATATTGTACAACTCAGTCAATACACAATCACATTTTATTTACTCATTCAGAAAATAGTGTATTAGTTCCAAACAAATGCTAACACTATTACTTCATTCTGATTGAGTGATGTCATACTCAGTGAAAGGAACTACTTTGACTTTATATAGTGAAATAGATCCATCAGATCCGTGATGTACATGTAATTCTCGTATACACTGGTAGTGCTGTGTTACAATCTAACTAGGAGTCAGACAAGTCCATCAGTGATTTAAGTCTCTTGTACACTGGTATTGATCCAATGTACTACCTAACAGGTTCTACTACAGGCACAGTCAATCAACTGCCCTTTAACTGTTCAGAATTTTATTCATCCAGGCCATCAAATCTGTACATAACCAACGCTACATATCCATATATGGGCAATCTCAGAAGCCGAAGTATTATTTCCATTTACGCAATGAATAAAATATTGTTGAGGTAGCACACATAAGGTAGGACAGTGGTTAGACATGGTGATTGTATTGTGTTATGGTATATCTGCTCAACAGTAATGTGGTTAGCTCTTCCTTTTCACACTAGTAGTGAGAACTGTCTACATTGCTTTATACCCACACATTTATTGAAAGGGTGTTATTTGCAGAATCAAGACATGTTAAATGTGATTTCTATGTGAATTTTTATTTTGTATACAAATGTAATATAAGTATGAAACTTTCAGTTTAGGATCAACTGAAGTTTAGCCTCCATAGAAAGTTGGAGTTAAACCAATCAAGTGTTGAATTCTCTACTCAGCCCACAAACATATAGTACTATCAAAGTCACACTGTTAGAACATGGTTACTGTAAAGTACCTAAACACTGATTCTATTTTTCATATATTATGGCATATATTATGGCAGTCAAGTGTTATCCCAGTTTGAACGTACTACAGAGCTGTAAGTTTTGCATTGTTCAAAACTTTTTGGTTCGATTAATGAATTGACTTGTGGGTAGATCAGTGTTATCTCACATGATTCTGTAGTAACTATGGAATGGTGAAGTAGAATTCTGTAATTTATGGCTATACTAATGATGTTTCTTATGTGGTTACATAACGGAACAAGGATATAATATTTTCAATAATTAATAATCAATCCTTGAATTTGAGGCCAAGTTAATGTCTGTGTGGGGATCATGGACACAGTTACATGGAAAACATGTAATCCATTTCATTTCATATTCATTATGAATGTGAATATTAGTTGATGAAGATGAAAAGTTTATGCTCAAAACAGCAGCTTTCCTAGCCTTTAAAGTTAGAGTGCCTTGTCGTAATCTCGAAAATATTTTATGGAGTTTTCTAGTATTCTGAAAATGCTGTACTTTGCATTCAACAGTTCAATATACTCACTTATAGGCAACAAAATCCTTGAACCATGGAAATGGCTATGTTCAGTGATTATAAGTCACTTTCTGTTGTGCCAGTAAGCTAGGGAGTCTTCCGTCTATCTAGTAAAATCTTAATTACAACAGATAATATGCTCTGTACGATGGAAATACAGACTAAGCACACAAAGACTCCCTATATTAGTGTATAAGTGCAAACAGTGTAATCAATAGATACCAATCTAATTTCTCAGGCTAATATTTTCAGACATGGCCATTGAGAATGGAATTTTGTGTCCTCTCCATACTAATAACATTGACAAGTACATGTTTTTGGAAAGAACAAAAAAAAAGAAAATTACCCGACAAGGCACTTATCTTAAACCTTTTATCTATACTCTAATTACCCTATACTAAGTACACTGTTTCATTCAATGAAGTGTTTACCATGTACATAGTAACAAGTGGTGGTGGTGGGGGGGGGGGGGCATGGGGGCAAGCTATCTAGCCATTTCTGAGTACCCTCTAAGAAAAACTGACAATTATATACTCCACACCATTTCATTTTCCCTCAGCAAACACATCCACCTTCTTTCCACAGACACACCTAAATATCACTTACTACCAGGCATTGGTAATTAGCCCCCCTGGAAAATTTCTACAAGAACATTGTTTGAATGGAACTTTGTTCTGAAGTATTAAGTACTGGTTCCCTTCACACAAAATGTACACTGTAGTAAAAAAATTTCAACAGTTGATCAAGACAATTTAATTTGAGGACAATGACTTCAATTTACAGGATAGAAACTCATCGGCTTAACTGCTACAATAGAGAGTCTTCTTTTACAACTGACAAGTCATCTAAGCTATATTGCATTACTCAGTCTTATTCACATTTATTCTGGTACTGACTAGTTGGCTTTCAATTCTATGAATGTCGATGTAATACTTGCTGATTACAATCTGAGAGTACAATTATTTACAGTTTGAATGTAACACGTGGTGATTGCAATCTACTAGGGGCAACTCAGTACACCATTATACAAGTCTGTAATTTGATTTCTTGGCCACTATTTAGATTAACTCTATACAGACTGATGTCTCCTAGGATTTATTTACAGTAATAGAAAATCAAACACCTCATAATTGGACAAATGCAGTCTCTAAACTAACAATTCAACAACTTCAAATCATTTTAGCTACTTCTCCCAATAATTTCATTTCTGTACTGAATATTGTGTGGTGGGAATGAGATATGAACAATAACATACATGTCATTTAATATCATGAATTAAATATGAAAAATAAAAATGGTATTGTTGTAATGTGTAACATATTATTATGATGTGTTGATGTACTTAATATGCACTGTAATAGTAAACTCAGTAATTTGATGTACAATATACACACAGTTGTATATAATCATGTACATGTAATGTGCGCTGTAACCTAGTGCAGTTCTGCAAATTGTAATTATGCTGTCTTTCAAAGTGTTACTGTACATAATAGTACAATATATATACAAGTACACACATAGATCTACATACATATACATTCATACATACATACATACATACATACATACATACATACATACATACATACATACATACACACACAGACATGCACACATGCATACATGCACATATACACGCACACACATGCACACATACATACATACATACATACATACACACATACACACATACATACATACACACACACACATACATACACACACACACACACACACACACACACACACACACACACACAGGGTATACACATACCTTGATACAAACACAAACTGATAGTGGAAGTGTTAAAAAGAAGATTAACCAGGCAAAGACTGTAAGAATCCATCCACAACAACCAATGGAACCATCAGCCTCTCCTCCTATGAGAGATGATAAAGAAAGATATTATGAAACACGTACGTGACATGTTAATTTACTTTTTATTTATTTTTCTGTCCGTTACCATTATTCTTGTATTCATTCTTTATTTGACCAATAATAATTATGAGTTGTCATTTTTCTGTTTTGTAGTGATTGAGGGATTCATTTTAATACCGATATACAAAATATAGACTTACTACATACTCGGCGCCCTCAAATTTTCAAACCCCATCTGACCACTGCATTAGTGTTATTACTGTTTCAATAATATACCAAACAGTGTACATTTTGTGTATCAATTGTGAACATGATACACGTATTGCACAGATATCAATATTTTTTCATTATAAAATTAACACAATTTCTAATAAAGTGAACAGCTTTAGTCATTTCTGTTTTGTACATATACCTCACAACATTATGTTGTTGTACTTTTACTCAAATTCTTTACTGATTAGAGCCATTGAAAGAATTATTGCACTTCTTCCTCTAAAACTTATAAAGTAAAACAGTACAAGTATGTGTACATTTGATAACGTCTATATATATGGATTGACCAACTTTAAAAGCATTTTACATAATAATATATTCCTTTCTATAAGTTAACACTAGTAGTACAAAAACAAAGATCCCCCTATAGTGAAACACTGAATGCCATCTCTATTAATCTCAAATTGTCAAATCTAAGAACTCAAATCTAAAAGTGGCCAATGGATGGTTTTCAATATACATTGTGACTTGTGATATTAAAGCTTTAAATCCCCTTTGGTTGATGAATATCTATCTTTTGCTCCTATGATTATAACCGTAAAGGTCCCCGACACACAATTTACTAGTTGGCTCATAATGATGGGAATTAGCTATTATGACTGCCCTCCAACTATTTTGGTACAATTGAAGAGCACTGACAGTTTGCCCTGCTGAAAGGAAGCAACCCGCTTAAGTGTCTGTGTGTGGGCAGCTCATCATTTTAGCAACTAAGTACAAGATTATGCCTGGGAGGGAAATAACAGTGTGATACACTTATTCTAACTGTATACAGTACACAATATACCATCATAACAAAGTCACCTTGAACTATAAAATACTGCGGTAGAAGTAAAGGTTTTTTTCAATCAGAAACTTCCTTTCATTTCTATAAAAGTACAATACACTGTACAGATTACATGCTGAGATTGTGCAAACAATACTGCTTTATACAACTAAGGCATTATATGTGGATACGTTGTCTAATATTTATAACAGTAATAACATCTACCAAGATAAAATGACTGTAAAGTTCATCTACTTTGTCATTGTCAGTTATCACAAACTACAATTATTGCATTCAGTCATAGTATGCTGGTTAATGATCAATTCCTATTGTATGTCCTTGTTCATCTTTTGTATAGCCATACTGCATGCTGTCATCAATCAAAGTACTAATAAATGATGGTTTATACTACCACCAGCTCAATACCAGATATTGGTGCTGGCTGTTTTGATGGGGTAAATTGTATGCTGTTACAAAGTTATTACAGTCAGACAGGAAATGATCCCCATTTTCAATGCATATTTTTCACTTTACTTAAAAAGAAACTGATATGTTATTGTTATTCCCTACACAAAGTGTTATTTCCAATGAACAATGTAGAAATATGAGGATAATTTTTATCAAATCAACCTTCCAAATATTTATGTCCAGACTCCACTTACATGTATCATGCATGTATATATACATTGTATGTAAAATATGCACATTGTAATAATTAACACATTATGTCCACAGATTACCTACATTGTCAATATCAAAATTTGATACTAGTACATACACTTTTACATCATCAGTGTTGCTACCATTGGTTACTGTGACAACGCTACTATAACAGGGAAAATGGCATGCAGTAAGGGACATAATCACACAATGCCACACAAGTTCAATAAGCGAACTTTGTTTGTTTAAGAGGAAGGGGTATGGCATCAATGTGATTGCTAAACTTAATTTTCACACTTCTAACCACATTTTGATTGAAAAGTTCACTCCTTCAATGATGACACCTTTTGATAAGTTGATAAAAATTAACTTCTAATGTGAGATATAGTGCTGGGTTTCTGGTAGTATTTTAATGTGTTCACAATCATATTTTATATTATAATATACCTAGTGATAATGCTGTGCCATGATTCGCTAGAATCGGTCACGTTATAGGAAAATAGAATGACTATTTCCCTAGGGAAATAGTTCCATCAACTTTTACATGGTCATGTGACCACCACGCGTTCACAGCAGGTCAAAATGGCAGCTTCTGACGATGTTGTATGCCACCGCGAGTTCACAACATGAGGGATATTATAAAACACATATTGCCTGTCCTATATTCGGGCTATAGTACCCGTTCATTACCCCCTCGTGACTGTGAGTTACCAGAATCACATGCTATTTCCCTCGGCCTTTGGCCTCGGGAAATAGCATGTGATTCTGGTAACTCACAGTCCCTCGGGTGTAATAAACGGGTGCTATAGCCCGAATATAGGACAGGCAATATGTGTTCATTAATGTGCGATCATCCCTAAATGATTCAATAGAAAAAGTATACACATTCATGTCAAGTTCATGTACATACAATAACCAGAACACAGAAGGTGATAGATCATTGTAACACTTTTTATAATAGGATTGAACTTGGCAAATTAATCAAGCAATGTCATTAATTTGGAAAATGGTTTACAGTCCAAGGTAGCAATTGTAATTTAGTAACAAATGTAAGTCCTTGACCATAGGCATAATCTTTATGGCTTAATATAAAGGCCAAGGTAATAGCAGGCACAAATTAGCAGCAAACGTCATACATGTAGTGATGCCCTATAGCACTGTATTCTGTACTATGAATCTACTTTGTCACAAGTTAACTGGACAGTATTAATACAAGGCAATTCTGACAGGAAGAGACTTATTATTCTCGGTAATGTGGCAAATATGAGAACGCATACATGGATCAGAAAGACTTGCAATCCACATCCTTTAAGTCCAATGTAAATACAGATTGCTACTTAGTGGACTGTCATACACAGTTCATATACATGTATAAAGGTTTGGTAGCCAGGTTGGGGTAGGGTCTGGGCAGGAAGTATGTGTTGAGGTGGTCTGGGCAGTATATATGATTAGTTTGGGGTAGGATCTGGGCAGGAAATATGACTGGTTTGGGGTAGTGTCTGGACAGGAGATGTGATTGGTTTGGGGTAGGGTCTGGACAGGAGATGTGACTGGGTTGAGGTAGGGTCTGGACAGGAGATGTGATTGGTTTGGGGTAGTGTCTGGACAGGAGACGTGACTGGGTTGAGGTAGGATCTGGACAGGAGATGTGACTGGGTTGAGGTAGGGTCTGGACAGGATCGAGATGTGACTGGGTTGAGGTAGGGTCTGGACAGGAGATGTGACTGGATTGAGGTAGGGTCTGGACAGGAGATGTGACTGGGTTGAGGTAGGGTCTGGACAGGAGATATGATTGGTTTGGGGTAGTGTCTGGACAGGAGATGTGACTGGATTGAGGTAGTGTCTGGACAGGAGATGTGACTGGGTTGAGGTAGGGTCTGGACAGGAGATATGATTGGTTTGGGGTAGGGTCTGGACAGGAGATGTGACTGGATTGAGGTAGTGTCTGGACAGGAGATGTGACTGGATTGAGGTAGGGTCTGGACAGGAGATGTGATTGGTTTGGGGTAGTGTCTGGACAGGAGATGTGACTGGATTGAGGTAGTGTCTGGACAGGAGATGTGACTGGGTTGAGGTAGGGTCTGGACAGGAGATATGATTGGTTTGGGGTAGTGTCTGGACAGGAGATGTGACTGTGTTGAGGTAGGGTCTGGACAGGAGATGTGACTGGGTTGAGGTAGTGTCTGGACAGGAGATGTGACTGGGTTGAGGTAGGGTCTGGACAGGAGATGTGACTGGGTTGAGGTAGTGTCTGGACAGGAGATGTGACTGGGTTGAGGTAGTGTCTGGACAGGAGATGTGACTGGATTGAGGTAGTGTCTGGACAGGAGATGTGACTGGGTTGAGGTAGGGTCTGGACAGGAGATGTGACTGGGTTGAGGTAGTGTCTGGACAGGAGATGTGACTGGGTTGAGGTAGGGTCTGGACAGGAGATGTGACTGGATTGAGGTAGGGTCTGGACAGGAGATGTGATTGGTTTGGGGTAGTGTCTGGACAGGAGATGTGACTGGGTTGAGGTAGTGTCTGGACAGGAGATGTGATTGGTTTGGGGTAGGGTCTGGACAGGAGATGTGACTGGGTTGAGGTAGGGTCTGGACAGGAGATATGATTGGTTTGGGGTAGGGTCTGGACAGGAGATGTGATTGGTTTGGGGTAGGGTCTGGACAGGAGATGTGACTGGGTTGAGGTAGGGTCTGGACAGGAGATGTGATTGGTTTGGGGTAGTGTCTGGACAGGAGATGTGACTGGATTGAGGTAGGGTCTGGACAGGAGATATGATTGGTTTGGGGTAGTGTCTGGACAGGAGATGTGACTGGATTGAGGTAGGGTCTGGACAGGAGATGTGACTGGGTTGAGGTAGTGTCTGGACAGGAGATGTGACTGGTTTGGGGTAGTGTCTGGACAGGAGATGTGACTGGGTTGAGGTAGGGTCTGGACAGGAGATGTGACTGGGTTGAGGTAGGGTCTGGACAGGAGATGTGATTGGTTTGGGGTAGTGTCTGGACAGGAGATGTGACTGGGTTGAGGTAGGGTCTGGACAGGAGATGTAACTGGGTTGAGGTGGTCTGGACAGGAGATGTGATTGGGTTCAGGTAGGGTCTGGACAGGAGATATGACTGGTTTGGGGATTAGGGTACCTGACATTCAGAGGTTGCATGGATTTAGTAGAGGCATTCAGGTTTTGAATTTGTAATTTTGTAGGAAACTGCTAAAGTAAAAGAGTTCATATTCATTATCAATACTTAGAATTACGGTCTTTATATATATGCATGTGAAATAATAATCAATTTATGTATTTTAAGTCTTTTGCTATTTTGTTATTAGTTCAAGTACAATGAGGAAGATTTTATTATATTAATTTGAACTCAACAGTCACTGCAAGAATAACAACATTTCTTCATCAACTAAAATAATATGAAAGCAAAAAAATACTGTCATTATCTATTCACTATAATGCAATAATTGCCAGAGACCTTTCCGTTCACTCTTGTTGTATGCTTTGTTAAATTCACTTTTCACTGATTTGTTGTGACCTCATGTCAATTCTAGCTCATTAAGTATAGTGTTTGATCCAGTTAGGTGTTAACTAGTTAGTTTTTATATATGTAGTATCAATTTAGAGTTTTCTTATATTTGGAAGGCTTAGTTGAAGAACCTTATCTATAGAACTTTGCTACACTACTATAATCTGTGGGTAGTGTAAAGTGAAGAACAACAAAAACTAAAATAAACATTTTACAAAATTTTGTTCAAATCCCTAACAATAAGGAACAACTTCTCAAAAATTAGCCCAGAAATATGTGCGCTATCGTGTGTGTAATAAATGTGACACTTCATGTCACTCGTGAACAGTATAGTTTTGGACAAAATATATATTAATATAGAGTTTAATAGAATTGCAAATGTCACTGATACTGTAAATCAAACTTTATTCCTATCGACTCTGTTGGTGTACTCTGAGATTCACAATAGGTGTATTATCAAAAGTTACAACATTCTGTGTAAGTGGTGAACAAAATATGATAACCAAATTGTGTAAATGAAACATGAATATATAGGATAAATTTGAAAAATAGCGTCTTGTCACGTAGCTGTTATTTTCTAATAACTCTAAAGTACAACTGAGGAGCTCTATATCTAGACATCAAACAGAAATGAGTGGATTTTATTTGAAGAAGAAACAGCTGCACGACTTTGTCGTAACATTTTAATTCAACAAATAAGATACGTTGCACATAATAATGATAAATGTCAGAGTTAGCAATTTGTAATCTTACTTTGCCTGAAAAGGTTAACATAATAAAAAGTCGGAAAGTAATCTATGGAAAGAACATTTAGAAAGATAGTTGTTTGCACGCATCCCTGCACACAATTGACACATAAGAATGACTGATACTCACTGCTAGTGATTGTAATGCAATGTCCCAGTACAAATATCAGTAAATATTTCCTGCTATCAGATTAGAGTCAACTTTAAACTGTCAGGAGTCAGTCAATTCACTGGATAAGGAAATTTACCAGCTACTGGGTATTATGAACCCTTCTAACTCTATTACATTCACAATGATGAATGGTGTTGCTGTTGTTACATCAATAATAATTGTTTTCAAAACTCAACTAACAACCAGACAACACTAAGATGTAACAGCCAGACAACACTGACATGTAACAGCCAGACAACACTGACATGTAACAGCCAGCCAACACTCATGACGGATTCTTTGCATTAGCAGTTCAAGTGCAACTTTCCCGACTTGGTGAGCCAGCAAGTCGGGTGTCATAAAAATTGTTTGCATCTCTAAAGCTATTTGCAATGTCACTGATAATGGGTCAGTAAAACTGATAACAACTGATATGACATTAGGGGCTTCACACTTAGATATTGAGCTTAGCTTTGCCTGATGTGTTATGTAATAGTGCTTTATCACATTTGTAAATATTGCCAACAAACATTATTCAGTGATAAGAAAGATAAGAAACCCCACTTCCTTAGCTAATGGCTTGATTCTGTAATGTGATGTAACAGCCAGACAACACATGTAAAAATAAAGAGTACCATATTAACAGTGTTCGATCTAGGCCACGCCATTGCGCAATTTGCGCTAAAAAAATCCGATTGGCCACTATTTCTAAAGTCTGTGCACCTTTTCGGGCGCAACAATTTGGAGTCCGCATACACCCTATGTATACAACATTGACAGGTCACAAGCTTTTCGAAACTCGTCGTAATATACCTCATACCGAAAATTAATTACCTATCCCTCTTTGTAACTTCACATGTATCTATACAAATGCATATAAACGATGTAACTGCAAAGGTAGTCGGGTAGTCAGGTAATCGGGGCTGAGGTTAGTCTACATCTCAGGTCAGCGTGTGCAAATCACATGCTTTTCATTTTCAAAATGGATGGTCACAGTCAGTAAGTACTAGTGTTGAGGGCCACAATGGCGAAGGCCAGCGGTTGCTCTCTGACTTTTTACATGTACCGAAGCCAGCTGAAGGGGAAACAGTTTCAGCTGATGCAGCCCCGACAGTCAAGGCATCAGCATGCCAGAACAAAACGGGAGGGAAGACGTCGACTCGTCATCCCCAGGTAGGTTGGCAATGGCATTTAAACATTGTTTACTCGACATTGTCCCACTTTTATCTTGCGAATCGATTCACAGTAAAAAAGAGTTAGTCCATCCACAGTACGAGAAATTTTGTGCTTAGATGGACTACGAGAAATTTTGTGCTTAGGTATTTGATAATCTGGTGAAAATCTCGAAAGTCGATGTTTGCATTTTGAAAACTTTTCCGAAACAAATGTTATGGCAAATATCCGATTCCCTGTCAGACAGATCATTTAAAATATTGGTATATTTCCTTTGAAATGTTTTGCCGCATGTAACGTTGATTTAATGCCAAGAGATAAATTCACAGAGTAGTAAATCGATGAAGAGGCTTTCTTGGTAGAATTAAACAATGTAGTGTTTTTATTTACGGTTTAGTTTCAGTTGTAATAGAATATTTGACCAGGTTGTCATTAGTCTTTAATAATAATATCTGTCACTGTGGGCATCATGTGAGTGATTGTAGACTAGCTTTGTGCTTTAGTGCCATTTTTTTTCCGTTTTTGGACATGACATATCATTGACCAAAAATATATCTTTTATTTGTTTCACAGTCATTTACACATAATAAAGAGTTTGAACGAATGTTTTCTTCTTCAGGAGAAATGGTTGGCTATATGGCATTGGCTGTATTTCGAGGAAAATGTAATGTTTTGCCAGATCTGCAAGGAAGCAAACAAAAAAATCCATTTACCATTGGTGAAGGGTGTAAAAATTTTAAGACTTCAACCATGAGTCGCCATGCTGGAAATAAAGATCACCATCAAGCAATTCTAAAACTGCAACTAAAAAAAAAACTTTCAACGTGCCTCAGTCAATGCAGATGTGCAGGTTACACAAGCTGTCAAAGTTGAAATAAAAATATTAAAAATATTCACCTGACTTTTCTTCTTCTTCCCCATAATGATATACTTCCATCTTCTTATCAGTGTCACCTGGTCAAACAAGTCTGAAGAAATTTGCTTTTGGCGTGTCCCTGCTTTAAATATTTATTTTCAATGTAAAACTTTCATGTTTTCATAGTGGAACATAATTAATTAGTGATATTCATCATCTTGAGAGTCCTGATTTTTCCCTTTCATGGTGGACAATGATGGCCCTCTTTTTTCTCAAATGGCCCCCTTTTTGCACAGGTAGGGGCCCACATTATGGCCCTCCTTTTTAGTATCCTAGATCGAACACTGTATTAATGTATAATATAAATGTTACTACATTTTATCTGAAACAGAGTTAGGTTAATTGTTACAGACACTGCTTAAATATCAAAACAGGGTTGGGTTGTTACAGACACTGCTTAAATATCAAAACAGGGTTGGGTTGTTACAGACACTGCTTAAATATCAAAACAGGGTTGGATTGTTACAGACACTGCTTAAATATCAAAATAGGGTTGGATTGCTACAGACACTGCTTAAATATCAAAACAGGGTTGGATTGTTACAGACACTGCTTAAATATCAAAACAGGGTTGGGTTGTTACAGACACTGCTTAAATATCAAAACAGGGTTGGGTTGTTACAGACACTGCTTAAATATCAAAACAGGGTTGGGTTGTTACAGACACTGCTTAAATATCAAAACAGGGTTGGGTTGTTACAGACACTGCTCAAATATCAAAACAATGGGTTGTTACAGACACTGCTTAAATATCAAAACAGGGTTGGGTTGTTACAGACACTGCTTAAATATCAAAACAATGGGTTGGGTTGTTACAGACACAGTATCTGATAACCAAATCAAGTGAAGACTTTGTCATACATGTAGATGTAGATATATTTATAACACATTTCCATTCAGGGACTTAATTCTCAATGGATTGTGTTATTATACCATACATGTACATGCAGTGCTGTGAATGTTAACATTTTTGTACACGTAGGATGTGACATGTAGTTATTAGACCTCATCACAGTATTAGTGGCAGGAGTCAGTAGTAGGGCAATGAAGACTCAATAAAAGTACTAGTAAATTGGGTTAATGTAATTAATGAAACTGATATAGTAGATATCAGCAACTGTCATTCAATGTACTTATTTTGTCACACCAAAATGTCTCCAGAAATTTTTCTTCTTCACATTTTGGCAGCAGTTTATTTTGGAAATAAACAATTCTCGGCTACAATTGCATACTTATAGCCTCATCATGTTTGTGAGTATGAATTTGTCGATTTGAAATTACTTCTGGTTATTCATAATTTACAAGTCAAGGAGATTCCATTCCATTTACTTTGAAGCAAACAACGTTGCAACTAAATTTGCCAAAATGTGTCTAGAGTTCATAGTAGATATAGGGCTAGCTGAACTCATGATACAATCTATATTATAAGTTACATAAGATGGGCTAGCTGAACTCACTCCTTTTTCTGAACTTTTGGCACAAGAGCTTAAGGTAATTTGACCCTATCAAGAACTGGTGACAAAAAGAGTGGTGTTCACTTTTCAATATATGTAGTCTTTCATATTACTTGTCAAGGAGTATAGTGATATCTGTGAAGATTAGTTACTGATTGCTTTTCAATTTATCAAAAGCATTTCTGTACTACAAGTTCTTTTAGTTTCTGTAGGTCCATAGATCCTTCACTCAGGCAGACATGATCTCTTATTCAGGCAAGCACATACAATCTCTTTTAAATCTGGAATAAGTGATTTTAGCCCTCTCTTGTGAAAATGTTAACTCTATCAAGATTACTTGAGAGTCCATTAGGAAAAAACAAACCTTGGCTGTGGTATCCTTATTTCCTCATTCTGAGAATGTTGAGTTATAAAGTGAACTGAGAGATTGTTGAGTTATAAAGTGAACTGAGAGAATGTTGAGTTATAAAGTGAACTGAGAGAATGTTGAGTTATAAAGTGAACTGAGAGAATGTTGAGTTATAAAGTGAACTGAGAGAATGTTAAGTTATAAAGTGAACTGAGAGATCGTTGAGTTATAAAGTGAACTGAGAGAATGTTAAGTTATAAAGTGAACTGAGAGATCGTTGAGTTATAAAGTGAACTGAGAGAATGTTAAGTTATAAAGTGAACTGAGAGAATGTTGAGTTATAAAGTGAACTGAGAGAATGTTGAGTTATAAAGTGAACTGAGAGAATGTTAAGTTATAAAGTGAACTGAGAGAATGTTGAGTTATAAAGTGAACTTGGAGATCGTTAAGTTATAAAGTGAACTGAGAGAATGTTAAGTTATAAAGTGAACTGAGAGAATGTTAAGTTATAAAGTGAACTGAGAGATCGTTGAGTTATAAAGTGAACTGAGAGAATGTTAAGTTATAAAGTGAACTGAGAGAATGTTGAGTTATAAAGTGAACTGAGAGAATGTTGAGTTATAAAGTGAACTGAGAGAATGTTAAGTTATAAAGTGAACTGAGAGAATGTTGAGTTATAAAGTGAACTTGGAGATCGTTAAGTTATAAAGTGAACTGAGAGAATGTTAAGTTATAAAGTGAACTGAGAGAATGTTGAGTTATAAAGTGAACTTGGAGATCGTTAAGTTATAAAGTGAACTGAGAGAATGTTAAGTTATAAAGTGAACTGAGAGAATGTTAAGTTATAAAGTGAACTGAGAGAACGTTGAGTTATAAAGTGAACTGAGAGATAGTTAAGTTATAAAGTGAACTGAGAGAATGTTGAGTTATAAAGTGAACTGAGAGAATGTTAAGTTATAAAGTGAACTGAGAGATAGTTGAGTTATAAAGTGAACTGAGAGATCGTTGAGTTATAAAGTGAACTGAGAGAATGTTAAGTTATAAAGTGAACTGAGAGAACGTTAAGTTATAAAGTGAACTGAGAGATCGTTGAGTTATAAAGTGAACTGAGAGAATGTTAAGTTATAAAGTGAACTGAGAGAATGTTAAGTTATAAAGTGAACTGAGAGAATGTTAAGTTATAAAGTGAACTGAGAGATTGTTGAGTTATAAAGTGAACTGAGAGAATGTTGAGTTATAAAGTGAACTGAGAGATAGTTGAGTTATAAAGTGAACTGAGAGATCATTGAGTTATAAAGTGAACTGAGAGATTGTTGAGTTATAAAGTGAACTGAGAGATAGTTGAGTTATAAAGTGAACTGAGAGATTGTTGAGTTATAAAGTGAACTGAGAGAATGTTGAGTTATAAAGTGAACTGAGAGATAGTTGAGTTATAAAGTGAACTGAGAGATCATTGAGTTATAAAGTGAACTGAGAGATCGTTGAGTTATAAAGTGAACTGAGAGATCATTGAGTTATAAAGTGAACTGAGAGAATGTTGAGTTATAAAGTGAACTTGGAGATCGTTAAGTTATAAAGTGAACTGAGAGAATGTTGAGTTATAAAGTGAACTGAGAGAACGTTGAGTTATAAAGTGAACTGAGAGATTTTTGAGTTATAAAGTGAACTGATTCTATACGTAAAGTTTAAAATATACACATTACCTGCAGTATGCGCTGAGGACAGTTTAAAACACCAACACAGCCCTATGATCAAGGCTACTACAAAAATTCCATAGGAAAAAATTTGGCCTAATGATCCAAAATGCATGTACATTATTCCATGGTAACACAATAATAGTTGTGGTTAGCGTAGTAATCCATTCACCGCACTACACTCTGAATGAAATATCTAATGCACCAACTCCAGTAATTTACAAGTCATTAAACATGGACAAATCTCACCTCTAGAGGGCAGTATTACCATACAGTATAGCGTTATGTGAATTGCACTTTACACAATATTTTACTATTACTAAGTAACTAAGGGTGAATGTTTTACCATCATTTGTAATCAACATAGATTGAGGCAAAACTTGAGCAATATATTTTCTCCCTTAAAAAAACAAAAAGACTAAACTTGAATATGTTCTTCAATCAAGCATAACGAACATATCTTTTAATATGTATTCAAAGCAATGAAGTGAAGTCAAAGTCAGTGAACTAGAAAGATGACCGTGGTCAATTATTCCAATGACTCCAATAATCTAACATTCTGCATGCTCATAAAATTTTCAGTCATGGCTGAATGCATGTATAAATTATGACAAAGTTGTTACATGGAATAGTTGATCATGGTTTCTGTACAACAAGAATATCAATACACTGTATATGTAGTTGTTAGCACTGGTGACATGATACTTTTACAGATTGTCTAATACACATGTCTGGTTGAAGTGATTTTTAATTGTTGACATTGACAAACATGATGCTTTGGTGTCACAACCACTATATACACAGTAATAGTTAATTCTGATTTTTTTCCCAACTTTGGAGTTTTTTGTGAACAAATACATACAGCTTGGTAGAAAGAGAATTGAAGAAGGCAGGATTCCTTTAAAGGGGGCACCACTTCAGACAATAAAGATATCTTAATACATTGTAGGCTCTGGAAAGCTATTTCATGATTTTACATCATATGATTGTCATAAAATGCTAAATTGATACATGTGTCACATTCATTGTTCAGTGATTCTAAGCAGTGATCCAGCATGGGAGTTAACACACATGCATATGCATGAGATGAATTTTCATGATTCCTAAGTGCTTATTACCCTCAGATAAATAGTCATGAATATTTATTATTCATACACTGCACATGCATGTCTGCTATTCACATGAGGCAATACATGGCCACTGCTTAGGACAATGAATGTAAAGTAAGTTTCAGTTAGGTATTTCTTGGCAATCATGTAAAATTAACATGATATGAAATCATGAAATGACTCTCGATCCAAAAGCCAAAGTTTACCAAAATGCCCATAATTCCTGAAGTGGCCGCTTCCCCTTGAACACTGTATAGTGAAATATGAGATTGAGAAGTTACGCCATAAGTGTATATGTGTGTGTATGTGCTATTGTATCAGAGAAATTATACCATAAGTGTATATATGTGTGTGTATGATCATGTCAAAATATTAGAAGCTGTTATCTTTCCTCATAAAACAAAATTTGGAATGACTGATTTAAGGCCTTGATGTTTATGGCCCCCATACAGTTTACTGACACAATTCTTAATCCATGGTTAATGTTCCGTTATTTTGTAGACATATCTGACTCCTTTACTCAGATTAACGTCAAGAATCCTTGAGACAGACTAGATTATCTTTTACTTCCTTCATATCATTACAGATTAGTCTTTAGAGATTATAGAGAAGAGACACCTGGATTACAGATTATTTTGAAGTGTGTTGACCTCTACTGGTAATAACGTCATGGGAGACGGGTATGTACATGTATGTACATGTGATGTAGAAGCATCACAATACCATCGACACGCATGATGCGTTGACGGCATATATCGGCAAATAATAAAAAATCAGATAAACAAAACTCACTGAATGTGAAACACCCAACATTACAAGTCTTTATGTATATCTAGTCTAGCTGTTTTGATTTATTTTGCCATAATATGGGGACATAATATTTTAGCATTTATACCCACAGACACTGACAATTAGTCAGGAAGTGTGAGTAAATATTGGTAAATGTTGGTTAATAAGACATGTACACTGTAGTTTTTGTTTACTGATGTCTATTACAACCACCAGCAATGTATTTTTTGACAATGCTGTTGAGTTTTATTCACCTGTTGACTACGCTCGTCACAGGCTACATGCTAACGATGTCCCTCTGTGACGTCACAAAATCCTGTGGTCTAGGTGGGACCGGAAATACCCAAAAACTCTCGAAGTAAATCCGAAGGGAAGTGACTGAAAAAAGGTGATTTTAAGGTGTTTGCAGATGCTTTTTTAAAGTTTTAAAACCAGAATACATTTCACAAACATGTTGTCTAGCAAAATAGCAATAGTGAATGTGAGCATTTTGAATCACCTTTAAGTCTGTCAAAACATAGTCTAGTTCCTATACGGTATCGTTACGATTTACACCAGTCGTCCACTCACACATACACTTGGTATAGTTACAGTTGGCAACCAGACTACATATGTAGTCAAAACAGAACAAAAAGAAATTGCTTGAAAACCAAGAATGGGGTGTTATTTTTTTCAGAGATTTTCTAATGGTACTCAAAAATTAACATGACCCAGCTGGCCTGTCCAAATAACAGAGACAGTCAGTGTACCTTGATAATTTAACCGCTTAAATTACTTGGGAGACATTGAGAAGCATCATGAAGTCTTATTAGAAGCCAGTAGCCATATCTTTTCAACTGTTCTGACTGACTGTTTGTGAGTTAAGATAAAGAAGTACACTATTAGTTGAATTACAAAAGTAACACTGAAGTAAAGCACTTTCTCTATGTGCTACACTTGTTTATAGCATTCATATTACAATGGGTAACACTGAAGTAAAGCACTTTCTCTATGTGCTACACTTGTTTATAGCATTCATATTACAACGAGTAACACTGAAGTAAAGCACTTTCTCTATGTGCTACACTTGTTTATAGCATTCATATTACGAGTAACACTGAAGTAAAGCACTTTCTCTATGTGCTACACTTGTTTATAGCATTCATATTTACAATGAGTAACACTGAAGTAAAGCACTTTCTCTATGTGCTACACTCAATTATAGCATTAATATTACAACAAGTAACACTGAAGTAAAGCACTTTCTCTATGTGATACACTAGTTTATAGCATTCATATTTACAATGAGTAACACTGAAGTAAAACACTTTCTCTATGTGCTACACTAGTTTATAGCATTCATATTTACAATGAGTAACACTGAAGTAAAACACTTTCTCTATGTGCTACACTAGTTTATAGCATTCATATTTACAATGAGTAACACTGAAGTAAAGCACTTTCTCTATGTGCTACACTTGTTTATAGCATTCATATTTACAATGGGTAACACTGAAGTAAAGCACTTTCTCTATGTGCTACACTTGTTTATAGCATTCATATTTACAATGGGTAACACTGAAGTAAAGCACTTTCTCTATGTGCTACACTTGTTTATAGCATTCATATTTACAATGGGTAACACTGAAGTAAAGCACTTTCTCTATGTGCTACACTTGTTTATAGCATTCATATTTACAATGAGTAACACTGAAGTAAAGCACTTTCTCTATGTGCTACACTTGTTTATAGCATTCATATTTACAATGGGTAACACTGAAGTAAAACACTTTCTCTATGTGCTACACTTGTTTATAGCATTCACATTGCAATGAGTAACACTGAAGTATTAGCACTTTCTCTATGTGCTACACTCATAACATTAATATCAAGTGTAAAAGTATACTGTTTCAATTGGTTTATTTATAAGCCTAGAATATGGCCTTAATCTAATGTGGTCAATTAGCAAATGAAACAGTATACTTTTACACCTGATATGGCTGCTTATGCTAAAATGATTGTGGCACATACAGAAAACGTGCTTGGTAGTATGGGTTGTACTTGTTATTGGTTAATTAACACTGACTGTATGTATAATTGCTATTTACACTAGCTGGAAACATGATGAGTGAATGGTTAGAGTGGATTACCTTAGTAAAATCTCTAGACTGCTGGTTGTGGAGTCATGATGGCTGAATGGTTAGTGTGGCTGGCTTACATTTAATGCTGGTCAGTGCTCATACGTTCATACCAGAAATGCAAAAACAATCTTTGATTTTCAGACAGAAAAAAACCAAGGTTAATCTGTACATATGAACCACTTACAATTTACAAATACCCTGAAATCACGGTATCCAATTGTACAGGCATGAATAAATAGCTTTACTGCCCTCTAGTGGTAAAGGTTAAGAATTCTCTCATCTGCAGGTGGCTATAAACTAATAACAACTTGATTTTGAGTGAATGCTGTATTTATTCAGAAAACTATTTAGTTGTAATTAACATAGACTTTGTCTATTCTATCACTATAGTATAATTGTCTCAATTCATGGTATAATATTGCATCAGACTGATTTTTTACTTTTTTGTTTTGATAAGAATTGTTAACATCACCAGGATACAATATATTTTCTTGCTTAACATTACAATCATTTTGGTAAATGTTGATTATTAATATATCCTACTCTAAATTTTTGCTGAAAATAATCATTTGCAGTGTATTGTTGAGATGAGATGTACCAATTCATCTTCATATCAAGACTTTCAGTCAAAAAAAAGTGAGGCACAACAATTTTGTTAAAATTACACAAAAAGTGAACAAAAAGTCAGCAACCAATTGATTAAGTCTATTGATGACATCAAAAGGACTGCTGGCTGTATAGAAATTACATCTTATAATAAAGGAATTCTTAGCCACGATTTATTACAAGAAGTGGCCAGAAAAAAAGTAATTTATCATGACATCAAAAATTAAATTTGATTCTATAAGTTTATTATACTTCAGACAAGACGTATGAAATGGAAATTTTCCCTCAGAAATGACAGGATTTCCACAATTCAATATTTATAATATGTCATTATCAACATTGGTAACTAGAATGAATGCCTGTATGTATGATATATAGTGCTGTCATCTGACAACAGCTTACACAATAATACTCATAGATGTTTCAGTTTTATCATATTTTTTGCCTAAGGTTTTAATTGTGATGGTTTTAGAAACCCATTTCGCAGGGGAGGTGTGAATCTGGTAGATTTAATTGACAGTTTCCTGTATACTCCAAGTTTAGGCTGCCATAGTTTTAGAAAGGTGACAGTTCAATTAGGGAATTCTAGTTTTAATTTAAAAATGTTCCTATTTTGTTGGAAACCTCTATATTAGGTCTCGTCAATTAAACACTGTGTGTTGTTCTTGAAAAAACACAGAAAAAATCACAATGCCAGCATATGTTATGTAAAATTCACTTTTCTGTTGATTCATTTTCTGGTTGTACCTAAATCTACTACACTAGTGAAATATAAATGTCAAAGTCCAAAGTTTGTTTGTCTTCAACAACTATTTAGAAATAGGTATAGTTCTTCTGAAGATATCTGTATGGCCTTTCCATTTACAATGGTATGAAATATGGCATTCTGTGGAAATTTTGAGCAAAATAAAATATTTTTGTTTTTCTAAATCTACCAACAAATCTACCCACATACGGACAGCAAACAAAGAATTTAATTGATGGCGCCTTATAGTTAAATTTGTTGGAACTGGGAGGTGGACTTGACATATACGTTTTTACTGGATGATTACGGCATCAATTAATACACAGACTAGATTGACGATTATAACATACTAAGGCATATACCACTAGTCTCACTACCTGGAGCTACTTTTCAGATAATGAGACGTAATGCATGCAACAAGTCTCTGGGCTAGTATAAACATACATGTACACTGTAATAGCCATGCCACAGACAGACAGACAAACATCACAAGTGTCTACATACTGTAAACCTGCATATTTTCACGACTAGAAAATTTTGCGATTTTACTGTCTTCATGTAGTTCACAAAGATTAATTTTCACTAACAACCATACTGGTACATTGCATTATGCAGAAATATATATTTTCGCTACTACTTATTTTCACGTTTTTGTTTTGTAGCGAAATTAGCGAAAATAAATCTTACGCGAACATTTCCAGGTTTACAGTATAGTGGAATATTATACACTATATAAAGGTTAAGCCAGTGCTTCGGAGTGACAAATAAGGGTGTAGCCTGCAGTTGTCATTCCGTAGAGGGCTGTAAGCTGTTTGTAATATTAGTCTCTAGGGTCTATGTACAGATAAGTAACTGTCTGTGGTCTATGGTACCATCTAGTATTAAAGAAGGATTATAACAAACCTAAACAGTGCATTTTTTCACCATGGTTTTATATCTAGACACTAAGTTACAGTAATCCGAATATACAAAATGTAAGTAAGTCCTTCTGGCATATGATAACCTAAAATTCCATCTACATAGAGTTGAGGACATGAACTTTATATCTTTCTTACAAAACTAAATTGACCTGGCAAAAAATGAGTCTGGATCCAACTAATGATAAGCTAATACATCTACGATCGTAACACATATAGGAAACTAGTATTGTTCTTGACAACTCTTCTAAGTATGACCCATCTTGCCTCCTAACTTTGCTTACATTTCCATACACTACATTGACTTGTATTTCTAAGTGTGTTCCTGCATGGATGTATTAGGGGAGAAGGATTATGAACACCTTGTTAATCCCATTGCCACCCTTTGTTAAGATCAATTAACCCTTTGTCTTTACTACCCTGTGAAGTTAGATGTGTGTTACCTATGTAGCTTCGCACTCTGTCGCACCATAGACCCTACACCAAACTGGTTGGTGTAGGGTCTATGGTCGCACCTACTCCTTGATTGGCACTTGACAACTCCCGCACCATAGACCCTACACCAAACTGGTTGGTGTAGGGTCTATGGTCGCACCTACTCCTTGATTGGCACTTGACAACTCCCGCACCATAGACCCTACACCAAACTGGTTGGTGTAGGGTCTATGGTCGCACCTACTCCTTGATTGGCACTTGACAACTCCCGCACCATAGACCCTACACCAAACTGGTTGGTGTAGGGTCTATGGTCGCACCTACTCCTTGATTGGCACTTGACAACTCCCGCACCATAGACCCTACACCAAACTGGTTGGTGTAGGGTCTATGGTCGCACCTACTCCTTGATTGGCACTTGACAACTCCCGCACCATAGACCCTACACCAAACTGGTTGGTGTAGGGTCTATGGTCGCACCTACTCCTTGATTGGCACTTGACAACTCCCGCACCATAGACCCTACACCAAACTGGTTGGTGTAGGGTCTATGGTCGCACCTACTCCTTGATTGGCACTTGACAACTCCCGCACCATAGACCCTACACCAAACTGGTTGGTGTAGGGTCTATGGTCGCACCTACTCCTTGATTGGCACTTGACAACTCCCGCACCATAGACCCTACACCAAACTGGTTGGTGTAGGGTCTATGGTCGCACCTACTCCTTGATTGGCACTTGACAACTCCCGCACCATAGACCCTACACCAAACTGGTTGGTGTAGGGTCTATGGTCGCACCTACTCCTTGATTGGCACTTGACAACTCCCGCACCATAGACCCTACACCAAACTGGTTGGTGTAGGGTCTATGGTCGCACCTACTCCTTGATTGGCACTTGACAACTCCCGCACCATAGACCCTACACCAAACTGGTTGGTGTAGGGTCTATGGTCGCACCTACTCCTTGATTGGCACTTGACAACTCCCGCACCATAGACCCTACACCAAACTGGTTGGTGTAGGGTCTATGGTCGCACCTACTCCTTGATTGGCACTTGACAACTCCCGCACCATAGACCCTACACCAAACTGGTTGGTGTAGGGTCTATGGTCGCACCTACTCCTTGATTGGCACTTGACAACTCCCGCACCATAGACCCTACACCAAACTGGTTGGTGTAGGGTCTATGGTCGCACCTACTCCTTGATTGGCACTTGACAACTCCCGCACCATAGACCCTACACCAAACTGGTTGGTGTAGGGTCTATGGTCGCACCTACTCCTTGATTGGCACTTGACAACTCCCGCACCATAGACCCTACACCAAACTGGTTGGTGTAGGGTCTATGGTCGCACCTACTCCTTGATTGGCACTTGACAACTCCCGCACCATAGACCCTACACCAAACTGGTTGGTGTAGGGTCTATGGTCGCACCTACTCCTTGATTGGCACTTGACAACTCCCGCACCATAGACCCTACACCAAACTGGTTGGTGTAGGGTCTATGGTCGCACCTACTCCTTGATTGGCACTTGACAACTCTTCAGTGGTAAAGCACAATTAGGGTTCTCAGGTTAACACACATGCACAATCACTCACTTTCAATTCGGCATGAGAAATTGATGTAAATGACACCACAAGTGAGAAATTTCATCAACGTTTGGATAAGTTATGACAAATTTTGTCTTCATTATCAATACTCTCAAGTTTATGTAACTTACTCTCGTTCTTCACTAGACAGTCCATGATGATGTGTTTTTTTATTTCCAAAGAAAGCCTAAAACGTGTACTCAATGTGTCTCTTCCACCTTGTCTGAATGTCAGACACCTGACAAAGCTTGTTTATGTAAATCACAAGATTTTCTTTTGTGTAAAAGTTAAGAATATCGCCCACAACTCTCTAATCTTATTATCACCCCCCCCCCCCTTGTTAGCATATCGCCCACTACACAAGAGTAATCTTACCAGTATTGTACAACATTGCAAACTTCAATGACATATGATATCTTTTTGAAAACAAAAGATAAGACTAGTTCCTTACTGGCTGTTAATATCCTGTCAATCACTGGTTAAGACTATACTAAAGGTACAAACTGCCTTGAACAACAATACAGAATCTGATACATCCATCACTTTATTAGCCTGGAGACTTGTCATTATCTAATGCTATCTCAGGCTATTAGTTTACATTAGCTTCAAATCTCCAGGTTATGTACAAGACCCCCATATATTTTAGAATTCTTTGATATACATGTAAATTATCAAAAATTGACAGGAAAACACATTATAGTACCCTAGTGTCCAATTCTCTTTGGGAAAATAGATATAAGGTCCATTCAGTGTCTTGGAATACTTAATTACAAGTGTTTATTATGATGTCTCTAGCGTAAATCATGATATTAAAATGTCACAGTTATGATGATGTCAGTCAGTAGTGGGTGTTAATGTCATGATGGGCAACAACTCAAGTCAAGTAAATGAAGTGTATGCTAATATGACCATGACACATGAGTGCCTGGAGTGTGGTGTACTCAGGGTCTTTAAATGAGTACATTGCAGTATTCTCTGTGGTCATATATACTTTCACAACTTCAAACATGGCAAGTGAATTAAAAGGAAGCAGAATACACTGAGTGTAAATATCCCTGAGTACATCCCACACCAGAACTTACGTGGTATAGGGTTCTGTTGGTATTACATTTGTTTATCTGAAACAGCAAATTTCCGTAAATATCATATTGTGCAGTAACACGCTTGAGTGTCAAACGGACAATTGTGCCTTCATTTGCATATCATTAGCATGCAGGTAAGCACTATGTTTTTTGGTATATTGCTCTGGAATGAAAATATCACTACGATTATATCCACCATAAAGTCAAATAGGATACTCTAGCCCAACATTCCATTTTTTACCCTACACAGGGATAATTTAATTGCATTCGAGAGTTGATATAAACATGAAGACATTATCGTGTATAATGAGACACAGCCATACTAATTGAAGATTAATGAGCAACTGTTGGAATAATGTAACCAATTACAACTACTTGTCAATATGTGATGGATTACTACTGACATGCACTGTTCAGCCTTTCCCCAGTTGGTGGTTTTAACTAGATTTTCAGTCAACTTTATCTAGTTTGACTTACATGGACAGGATAGTAGTGATCATAGAAAACATTGACAGGTATACTAGGTATAGGATAGTGATCATAGAAAACATTGACAGGTATACTAGGTATAGGATAGTGATCATAGAAAACATTGATAGGTATACTAGGTATAGGATAGTGATCATAGAAAACATTGACAGGTATACTAGGTATAGGATAGTGATCATAGAAAACATTGACTGGTATACTAGGTATAGGATAGTGATCATAGAAAACATTGACAGGTATACTAGGTATAGGATAGTGATCATAGAAAACATTGATAGGTATACTAGGTATAGGATAGTGATCATAGAAAACATTGACAGGTATACTAGGTATAGGATAGTGATCATAGAAAACATTGACTGGTATACTAGGTATAGGATAGTGATCATAGAAAACATTGACTGGTATACTAGGTATAGGATAGTGATCATAGAAAACATTGACAGGTATACTAGGTATAGGATAGTGATCATAGAAAACATTGACTGGTATACTAGGTATAGGATAGTGATCATAGAAAACATTGACAGGTATACTAGGTATAGGATAGTGATCATAGAAAACATTGACAGGTATACTAGGTATAGGATAGTGATCATAGAAAACATTGACAGGTATACTAGGTATAGGATAGTGATCATAGAAAACATTGACAGGTATACTAGGTATAGGATAGTGATCATAGAAAACATTGACAGGTATACTAGGTATAGGATCAGACTAGATGAATACAGCTGTGCTATATATTACAGTAAAAGATATTTTATATTCAAATCACT
The DNA here is from genome assembly GCF_964340395.1 of Glandiceps talaboti. Lineage (NCBI taxonomy): Eukaryota > Metazoa > Hemichordata > Enteropneusta > Spengelidae > Glandiceps > Glandiceps talaboti. The sequence continues at coordinate 1,503,026 of NC_135558.1, read as the reverse complement.
TGATGAGAACTGAAATTTGAAATCTGAATAACTATCTATTCCTTGTGATTTTACTCTTCAAGAAAGCTGAAAGAAACAAAATACAGATAATAAGACTTTGTAGATAATAAGACTTTCTATAAAATTACAGTGATCTCTACTTTAATATCATATGTAAATACAGAAATATAGAAGTACTCAATGGACACAGAAAACTTTCAATATACTATGTACAGGTTTCATTTGATCTAATACCAGGTCACTTTTAAAATGTATAATTTGACTTTCAATCGTACAAGATGTACATTACCACATTAGTTTAGCAAGTTTAATTGAATGTCATCATACAGGAAGAATTAAATGGAAATGAATGTTACTAAAGTAGTTGGCATCACTCCAAACTCAGCTGATTCTGAAATGGACATTTTTCCTGTCCTTTACTTTTTACAGTTGTATTCTACAGCATCTCACTTCCTTTGATGCTTCAAATGTTTTGCTTCTCATGAACTTATTATAAACATATACTAATGACAAATAAAAAGAGAATTGTTTCTGGTGTATAGTCTGTCTAAGATGGTGCGATGATGCAATTTTTTTTTACTCTCAACAAACCTGTCACTCAGTCTACTATTTATGGCAGTTACTGTTCTTTTTATTTAGTACTTCAGAGCAAGTGTGTATGTTGGGCAGATGTCATTTGCTTGTTCATGATTGGCTCTGCAGTTGTCTTCACTGAAGTAGGGAGGGTTATTTTTGTGTTTCCCCATGGATCTGCAGACTGCATGGGCTGGACAAACACAAAAAGAGACCGACGCAAGGGTATTTATAAGTGATGGGCACTCACCAGAAATCCCATTTTTTTGGGCCTAATGTGTGATTTGATTTGGTTTTTGTAAGATGGTCATTGCGGAATTAGTCTAGTTCCTGTACGTATCGTTATGATTTTATACTTCCACTGACATTGTCATCCAGACTATTGCAGAATTAGTCTAGTTCCTGTATGTATCGTTATGATTTTATACTTCCACTGACATTGTCATCCAGACTATTGCAGAATTAGTCTAGTTCCTGTATGTATCGTTATGATTTTATACTTCCACTGACATTGTCATCCAGACTATTGCAGAATTTTTCTAGTTCCTGTACGTATCGTTATGATTTTATACTTCCACTGACATTGTCATCCAGACTATTGCAGAATTATTCTAGTTCCTGTACGTATCGTTATGATTTTATACTTCCACTGACATTGTCATCCAGACTATTGCAGAATTAGTCTAGTTCCTGTACGTATCGTTATGATTTTATACTTCCACTGACATTGTCATCCAGACTACTGCAGAATTAGTCTAGTTGCTGTATGTATCATTATGATTTTATACTTCCACTAACATTGTCATCCAGACTATTGCAGAATTAGTCTAGTTCCTGTATGTATCGTTATGATTTTATACTTCCACTGACATTGTCATCCAGACTATTGCAGAATTAGTCTAGTTCCTGTATGTATCGTTATGATTTTATACTTCCATTGACATTGTCATCCAGACTATTGCAGAATTAGTCTAGTTCCTGTATGTATCGTTATGATTTTATACTTCCACTGACATTGTCATCCAGACTATTGTGGAATTAGTCTAGTTCCTGTATGTATCGTTATGATTTTATACTTCCACTGACATTGTCATCCAGACTACTGCAGAATTAGTCTAGTTGCTGTATGTATCGTTATGATTTTATACTTCCACTGACATTGTCATCCAGACTATTGCAGAATTAGTCTAGTTCCTGTATGTATCGTTATGATTTTATACTTCCACTGACATTGTCATCCAGACTATTGCAGAATTAGTCTAGTTGCTGTATGTATCGTTATGATCTTATACTTCCATTGACATTGTCATCCAGACTATTGCAGAATTAGTCTAGTTCCTGTATGTATCGTTATGATTTTATACTTCCACTGACATTGTCATCCAGATTATTGCAGAATTAGTCTAGTTCCTGTATGTATCGTTATGATTTTATACTTCCACTGACATTGTCATCCAGACTATTGCAGAATTAGTCTAGTTCCTGTATGTATCGTTATGATTTTATACTTCCACTAACATTGTCATCCAGACTATTGCAGAATTAGTCTAGTTCCTGTACGTATCGTTATGATTTTATACTTCCATTGACATTGTCATCCAGACTATTGCAGAATCCAACCTCTCATAAAAGGTTTTGAGGGACAAACTAAAACTTTCATTAGTACTGTCTGACTTTGATGTCAGAAATTAACATAATTTTGTACAAAAACTATGACAAAGAATGAAAGTGGCAGTGGTCGACTTCTGATTGAGTTTACTCTAATTAAATATAATCTAATTTATAATACCCACTGAAATAATAAGCTAAGTTTTATTTACCAATAATTCCATCATTATTTTTTTTAAGTAGATAAGCAAAAGTAACCTTACCTGAATTTTCCATGTTTTGCATTCCGCACCAAAATGATTGACAATGTACAAAGTATTGTAATCTATGCAAATTTTGTAATATTTCATCTCCTGTTTATCATAATTCCCATCCTTAGCAACATCAGTTATCACCAAGTAAATTAGAGTAAAGTTAATTAGGGTAAATTACAATGATTGTAATATCATCATTAAACAAATAAATAAATCACATTATAACTGACATCTGTTGACTTTGGCACTGATAGCCTACATTTCAATTAAGCCTTTAATGACTTGGTTTCTGCATGGATGTAGTAGGGGAGATTTCCCCTAGTACATTCATGGTTTCTGTAACTCTAATGTCCATTTCACACTTTAATGACTTGGTTTCTGCATGGATGTAGTAGGGGAGATCTCCCCTAATACACCCAAGGTTTCTGTAACTCTAATGTCCATTTCAATTAACCTTTTAATGACTTGGATTCTGTAACTCTAATGTCCATTTCACACTTTAATGACTTGGTTTCTGTAACTCTAATGTCCATTTCACACTTTAATGACTTGGTTTCTGTAACTCTAATGTCCATTTCAATTAACCTTTTAATAACTTGGTTTCTGTAACTCTAATGTCCATTTCAATTAACCCTTTAATGACTTGGTTTCTGTAACTCTAATGTCCATTTCAATTAACCCCTTGGTTTCTGTAACTGTAATGTCCATTTCAATTAACCCTTTAATGACTTGGTTTCTGTAACTCTAATGTTCATTTCAATTAACCCTTTAATGACTTGGTTTCTGTAACTCTAATGTCCATTTCACACTTTAATGACTTGGTTTCTGCATGGATGTAGTAGGGGAGATCTCCCCTAATACACCCAAGGTTTCTGTAACTCTAATGTCCATTTCAATTAACCCTTTAATGAATTGATTTCTGTAACTCTAATGTCCATTTCAATTAACCCTTTAATGACTTGGTTTCTGTAACTCTAATGTCCATTTCAATTAACCCTTTAATGACTTGGTTTCTGTAACTCTAATGTTCATTTCAATTAACCCTTTAATGACTTGGTTTCTGTAACTCTAATGTCCATTTCACACTTTAATGACTTGGTTTCTGCATGGATGTAGTAGGGGAGATCTCCCCTAATACACCCAAGGTTTCTGTAACTCTAATGTCCATTTCAATTAACCTTTTAATGACTTGGATTCTGTAACTCTAATGTCCATTTCAATTAACCTTTTAATGACTTGGATTCTGTAACTCTAATGTCCATTTCAATTAACCTTTTAATGACTTGGTTTCTGTAACTCTAATGTCCATTTCAATTAACCTTTTAATAACTTGGTTTCTGTAACTCTATGTAATTAGATTTTAAAGGTGGAGTAGTTGACATGTTATGGACATACAGTAATTTCTCCTAGCCCTAATTATTACTACATTTGTATGTTCAGGTGACTCACATAAAAACCAACCAAAAACGTTGTGTTTCATTAAATGTGCACACCATTTGCAAGACTACAATAACATGAACTCAAAGCTGACAATTATAATGAAACACAGGACAGCACAGCACAGCTCAGCACAGCACAGCACAACACAGCTCAGCACAGCACAGCTCTGAGCACAGCACACCACAGCACAACACAGCTCAGCACAGCACAGCTCAGCACAACACAGCACAGCACAGCACAACACAGCACAGCACAACATGGCTCAACACAGTACAACACGGCTCAGCACAACACAACACAGCACAGTACAGCACAGCACAGCACAACACAGCACAGCACAGCACAACACAACACAATACAACACAACATATATCATTCTGTCAGTAAAACATCTATTAAAAGTGTCTTGAAATTAATAATTTGGGTTCATACTACAAGGTACTGTCAAATCTATTTTGCTCTTTTTAAAGAAATAATTTGTAAATATGGAACTGAATTATTTACCCATATACATTCAAGGCTTCATTATTCTATTATATATAAAAAACATTTGTATGCCCTCTATACCTCTGACATGAATGATTTACATTAAATCATGTTTTTCACACCTTGCAGTTTGTTGTGTACAAACAAATACCCACCTTACTACAAAGAGGATTAGGTGATTACAATACTATATAGTTATGTTGCTGATTGCATCAACAATGATCTCCAGTTCACTGTGTACATTCTATAGTATTCTGTACACACAAACAGGGATTAGAAGGATTCATCATATCTGATAGTTAATAGTCTGGATGCCAACATGGTCTCTAAGTGGTCTCTAGACCATGTGAGTACATGAAGGTGTAAATTGTAACGATTCCGTACAAGAACTAGACTATCTGACAGTACATTCTGTCTTTAAGAAAAGAATCCTCCAGTCACTAATTGTGTTTAGTATTTCTTATAAAATAACTCACAACTAAAGAGTTTCATCAACGTGTCTTAATTTCTATCATTTCAATCAAATTTACTACACACAAAACAAATTTAATTCAACATCAAGTGTCAACGTTTCACATAATGTATTTGGAACAAGAAACTTCATTGACCACAAAATATGTATGTTCACCTGTGTTTTATGATTAAAAGTAAAATTGTTTCATTTAAATTTCCATATATGGAATCTATGCAGATGTGGAGTTTAAATTTGACAAAATGTCCATATATGGAATCTATGCAGATGTGGAGTTTAAATTTGACAAAATGTCCATATATGGAATCTATGCAGATGTGGAGTTTAAATTTGACAAAATGCCCATATATGGAATCTATGCAGATGTGGAGTTTAAATTTGACAAAATGTCCATATATGGAATCTATGCAGATGTGGAGTTTAAATTTGACAAAATGTCCATATATGGAATCTATGCAGATGTGGAGTTTATTTCAATTTGACAAAATGCCCATATATGGAATCTATGCAGATGTGGAGTTTAAATTTGACAAAATGTCCATATATGGAATCTATGCAGATGTGGAGTTTAAATTTGACAAAATGTCCATATATGGAATCTATGCAGATGTGGATTTTAAATTTGACAAAATGCCCATATATGGAATCTATGCAGATGTGGAGTTTAAATTTGACAAAATGCCCATCCACATGGGTACCATATAGAATACTTAGTGCATGGAATGTTCTGTCAATACACTGTATTACACTCTATCCTTACCATGTATTACCTATGGCCATACATTAAAGTACAGTCTATACTAAAAGCTGTTTTCTTTTATGTCTGTGCTTCAGACATGTTGTATAGGACTTGAACAACGAATATTTCACAAAACACACAAAACCAGTCGGAGTAATCGATGTGTATGGATTTGTCAGAGAGCTCGTTTTAATGCTTCCTAACATGTTGTAACATTGTCAACAAAAAATAAGTACTTCCATATTTGGATGTTGTAAGTATTATTGACATACCTGTTTTAATGTAGTTGATATTTTGATGTACATTGTGTAATGGCTGCACCCACTAACCTGTCTGATTTGTAAAACTGAAATGCACAATACTGTTTAGAAAAGTCAGGATTTAAATTGACACCATATGAATTCAAGGCATTAATACCTATTATAGAGTATTAAACATCTCCTTTGTTGATTTAGTTTTCCACATTGTCAAATCTGTCAGCCCGTACTATAGTCTATCAGATGCATAAAGCAAGAAAATACAGTGCGTGCAAATTAGGAATTAAAATAACATTAATTCACCCTTTATGTTCACACCAGGAAATCCTCAACTTACAATTTTAATACAGAGAAAATTACTTCATCTTTTGTGTAGTATAATAAATGGACCATTTGCACGTTGTAAAATTTAATACAAGATTTTGATACATTTATTTTATATAGACAACATATTTGTAGGAAATGATATGTTAACACAGAAAGTAAGACAATTTAATCATCTAAAATAATACATTTATGAAAAAACAGACTGTTTTACTTCTACAAATATTGATTGTTGTGAATGGGTTCAGATTAACCCATTCAGTGCTGAAAAATTTGCCGCCAAAATTATTTGAACAAAATTCTTGTTTTTATGTAAGTTTTTGGCATATATCAGCTTCATTTTAGACTGGAATTAAAGAAATGTTACTTCGTAATGATTCAGAAGTAATATTATTATAACTATGAAAATATTCATATAAATTGGGTCCCAAAATTATTTAAAACTCGTCTCCAGTCATGAAAGGGTTAAATGCTGTAGTCATGAGCACTAACAGTTTCTGATTTTACAAGGTACATAATTGATGAATACTCAATACGAGCAAATGGTGATGAAAATGACAAATGACATGTCATTGTTGCCATATTACTTTGCACATAGGGTTTATAATTGAATAACTCTAAAGTAAATAAATGACAACACACTGTCACAAGTGACACAATATTGATGACCACTTTATATTAATGTCACTTCATTTATTTCAATATTTGCCTCATCACCCTTACATGATATTAATAACACATACACTTTACTACATACCGGTATCATGCATGATTATGTGCATAATTCAGGTCACATATCTAATATTTCATGGTCACTTAAGACTGATATCGTACACACACAATTTAATACAGTCACTAAACTAGAATAGACAAGCACTCTATCCATTCAGTTAGCCATTTCATGATGGAACGCCTTTCATTCTACATCTTTATATACTACATTGTATCAACTTCATTCTCAATTCAAATCTCTGATTGTGTTGTTTTCCTGTGTGGAATGGGTAACATGCAGCTGTGATAAACACCTTTGATAAAACAGCATACACATCAGTATGCTGTAAATATTAATTAGCCTTGAATAAAGGCAAGCACTGAGCACCTAGATTCATAACCCTTAGAATCCATGGAATAGTCTGGAATCCATGGAATAGTCTGAAATTATCTCCCTTTCAAGACTCTTCAAGTCTTGCTTTGCGGCAAGAGTGCATTCAATACAACTAAGATATCCCTGGAGGGAAAACTATTTGAATACAGAACTACTCTGTACCTATGCTGGAATCATCGATCAACAGGAGTATAGAGGAATGCTATGGAAAGATAGTGTTACCAGAATGGAACGATTTACAATCCATTCTTGCTTGTAGACAATATATGTTAAAATGATAAATACAGTACTATACATGTAAATGAATCTAGTCCATGCTAAATGTACATTAGCAGTTCTATAGTTACCATGGTAACCTATGCATAATACTGGCAAGTCTGTTCATGTTGGTGTATAGTCACATGCACTGGTGTTGTGCCATATGGGTCAAATTTAAGGACACTGAACATAAATATATAACAATAATGCAGTTGTAGTGTTTACAAGTTATTATAGACAAAATATCTCTACATAAAAATTTTGTATCAGTCAGTCTTCCCCTCATTATCAGTGCTGATGAACTCAGATAGTTAATTGTGACAGACAGACAGACAGACAGACAGATCTAATAACCATCCATACCTTTATTACTAACAACGTTGTATATCACTTTAATACAAAGAACTGAGGCACACTCAACCTGGATTGACGTTAACACTTTTCAAATAAACTCAGCAGCAATCACAGTTGTTGGTTAATAAGGTTTATAACACAAGATGCACCTGGTGCACTAACAACCAATCAGATTGCATTACATGGATTGGCTGCTTTGTTCTGATGCAGTAACAACCAATCAGATTGCATTACATGGATTGGCTGCTTTGTTCTAGTGCACTTACGGCCAATCAGATTGCATTACATGGATTGGCTGCTTAATTGTTCTGTTTGTTCTGGTGCGGCATTGTCTAACAACCAATCAGATTGTATCATACATGCACATGAATGGCCTCAAGGACATAAAATGGATACAACATAATAGTTCTGTCACACACACACACACACACACACACATACACACACACACACACACACAGTGACATTTCAATTTTCAACCAATGCATTGTCTGCAAATGACAGAGTGAATGAATTATAATATCAAGAAGGATTCATGAATAAGAAATGCTGTTTTAAAAGTGAAACTACTTCATGTCTGAGTCATGTACCATCTCAAAAAATAATACATCAGTAAAAATAGGTACAACATCTATCTCTGACCTGTCCTTGAACGTCTCTCAGCTCAAAAATACCAGAGCAATCTAGTTAGGAACAATTATCATGCAAATCTTTATTGCTTAAACTGACTCACATTGCCAACTATATCATAACAGTGGGCATAACATGATTGGCTAATAATGTATTTGTGACACCACCTCTTTACTTTCAATCATTCCAACAAGTATTTATTTTTCTGTGGTCTAGTCACAGCAGGTTTTGACAGCAACTGATGTGAGGTTTTTGTAGAGAAAATCACCTCAATTTACCACATAGAGTGAAAATACAAACACCAGCAACCTGTCAACTGGACTAGTACTGATTAGCTGTAGTGTTAAACAGAGGCTTTGATCTACACTAGAGTGACACATGTATATCCATGGATACATAAATACTGTTGTTTATGATTTCTACAACATATCAGTGAGTCAACTGAATACTTGTACAGTGTTGTCATGAATTACATTTATTGATTCATATTTTGTGTTATACGTTGTTGTTGTTAACATTGTTGTCCTTTCTGATGAACTCATTATATAGTCATACGTCATACATAATCAACCAATCAGCACGCAGCCCGGCGATAAGGCAGACGATCAAATCAAAATTTCTTGTGTGATGTAAGTTTCAGTTACAAGTTGGAGTGCGCGTACATTCTTGTGTGATGTAAGTTTCAGTTACAAGTTGGAGTGCGCGTACATTCTTGTGTGATGTAAGTTTCAGTTACAAGTTGGAGTGCGCGTACATTCTTGTGTGATGTAAGTTTCAGTTACAAGTTGGAGTGCGCGTGCATTCTTGTGTGATGTAAGTTTCAGTTACAAGTTGGAGTGCGCGTACATTCTTGTGTGATGTAAGTTTCAGTTACAAGTTGGAGTGCGCGTGCATTCTTGTGTGATGTAAGTTTCAGTTACAAGTTGGAGTGCGCGTGCATTCTTGTGTGATGTAAGTTTCAGTTACAAGTTGGAGTGTGCGTGCATTCTTGTGTGATGTAAGTTTCAGTTACAAGTTGGAGTGCGCGTGCATTCTTGTGTGATGTAAGTTTCAGTTACAAGTTGGAGTGCACATGCATTCTTGTGTGATGTAAGTTTCAGTTACAAGTTGGAGTGCGCGTGCATTCTTGTGTGATGTAAGTTTCAGTTACAAGTTGGAGTGTGCGTGCATATAAAGAACAGAGTTCCCAGTGTATACTACTACTTGCTTGTATTGTCATTTCTATTACTGCTGTTTTCCAAACCCCTTTTCTATTGTAAGTCATCCACAAGTGTAGTTAATACAAATATTAATATCTAAGCAGGTATTCTTTCATTTTTGACTCAAACTGGTTGGAAAATAGCATGCATAATAATTCACTAAATGATCTATATCAAATAAAAAACTGTTACACACGATACACTCCAGTTATGATGATCGAGTCACAATATTAAAGTCATCCATCTTTAATCTACCCAATTACCATATCTCCAGCTGTCAGCTTATTATACTGGTATAACAACAGAGTCTATAGCAATTACAAGCTTAGAGTCGGTCTTGTCATACAAGTACTACTACATTATCTTGCATTAAAGTTATATTAAATTACATTACATTACATTACATTACATTACATTACATTATGTAACATTACATTACATTACATTACATAACATTACATTACAATACATAACATTACATTACATTACATTACATTATTACATAGCATTACATTACATTACATTACAATACATTACATTACATTACATTACATTACATTACATTACATTACATTACATTACATAATGAATAATTTTTAAAATTAATGATTTTCCTGAATTAAGCAATATCTGAAATGAAGAATGGAAATTTTGCATTTCATATAATTTGATACATACACTGATGATAATAACTTTCCTTATATATCAGTGTAGGTTTTTTTTAAAAATTAATACATTTGCAAAATTAATGATTTTTGGAATTAATGGCATTTATCTTTAAATACTGCATGCTTAATTTCAATTATTTGGTATATTCACTGATAACACAATATACAGGTCCTATAAAGCTTATTGTAAAACGCATTAATTATGCAAATGACTCATTTGCATAAACAGTGCATTTTAGTAGTTGGGTAATATTTGAAGTATGCAAGTTTATCATTTCATATAATTTGGTACATACACTGATCATAACAAAGCACTTGCAGCCACTCTAGTGTACATTATGTAGTTCTTAATTGCAACGAGTAATTTGCATAAATTATTTCAATGAAATTAAAAAATCAAATTGTATACCGTGTGTGAGTATAACAATCTGACAATTAGTAAAGAAACTAAATCAAAAGGCATTATGGAAGGTAATCAGTTTACATCTGGTAGACTAAGTAGCAGACTATGGTTTTGTTATCTCGGAGAATAATATTGCATTACATCAGAAACATCGACCTGCATACACAGTAAAGGTCATAAGAATAAGACATTAGAATTTCAGTCTACATTTGGACAGTAATGGATTCCAAAGTCAATATGGAACCACAAGGAAAACCATTCTGAAATTTTTGTTCATGCTAATAGCTTTACAATTGGCAAAGTTCAATGGTAATTATCTGAGATTAGTCTGGATGTCAACACGTGGTCATATCTCTATACTACCAATGTGGAGGTGTTGTACTTTATTTCCTTTGATTTTAAAGTCAGTATTTTAAAGTCACAAATTCCTCGCATATGTCTGAATATTATGATCCTATGATTTCAAGTGTTGGCATGGCAACCCTTGTCATTTCTTGACTGGCTCCTTCTGACAATCAGTAAGCTCCAGGTGACTATATAAGTAAAAATTAAGTTGTAAAATACACCAAAACTCTTGAATCCTTGAAGCAGTGACAGTATATGACCATGTAGAATTCAACCTTTACAAAACAAGTAACTCATTAAATATTCCATATATCAACTATTCCGGTCATACAGTCTCAACATAGCGGTAATGAGTTATCTACAATTAGCCATTATATACACCTATTAATTCATCTACTATGAAATGAACACATCGCCTAATTAGTTGCTGTCACCATAGCAACTGCACTTCATTAGCTAATGGATATCAATCTGCTTGGCCTCAATGCTACATTTAGGGACAGATTCATATTAAATTTGTCATTATATCATAATACGAAACTAAATACTACAAATGTACTAAGAATAATATGTATTAAAATCTTTATAAGGAACAATAGAAAATAATTGAAAAATGAAAATCAAAAGCAACTTCTAATTTTAACGCATAAGAATAACACATTAACTATCCATCAAAGTGCCCAGGGGTACTGTAACTACAATTATTGCTATGAGGATGAATGCAATAAACACACTCCAGGCACTGAGATCGAATAAAACATGCACAAACTTGGTATCATGCCACATTTGCAACTCCTACATTATATACATGTACGCATTATCATTTCCGTTGCAAGAGTCATGTACAGGAACTGTTAACACCCTGGAAATACATACATCTATACATCAGATGTTCATTGTAGGGTGAAGTAAAGGTTAAATGTACAATACAAGCCTAGATGAATATAGATCAGATAGTGTGTATGACATTCAGACAATGAGTTAACTTTCACAGAGTAGTATTTTACATGGTGAATTTACTTCAAATAAATCATTTGTATGGACAGTTATTACACAGATACATGTACCAGTCAACTGTCACAACATAGTAAATGTTACATGATCCGTTGTAACATACAGACAGATACATGTACCAGTCAACTGTCACAACATAGTAAATGTTACATGATCCGTTGTAACATACAGACAGATACATGTACCAGTCAACTGTCACAACATAGTAAATGTTACATGATTGATCCGTTGTAACATACATACAGATACATGTACCAGTCAACTGTCACAACATAGTAAATGTTACATGATCCGTTGTAACATACATACAGATACATGTACCAGTCAACTGTCACAACATAGTAATGTTGTACATGATCCGTTGTAACATACAGACAGATACATGTACCAGTCAACTGTCACAACATAGTAATGTTGTACATGATCCGTTGTAACATATATATACCAGTCTACTTGTACCAAGCAAATAATTTTTACTCACTTTTGCAATAATTAGTTCTGACAGCAATGCTTGCTGACCTAAAGATCTATTCAAGCAATAAATAAGTAATGAATTGTATAATATGAATACAAAATGTCACTAAGTTCACACCAAAATATGCTTATAACATACATAAAATTTACATATGCACACACGATACTTTATAATTATGCATTTGTTTTATCCATTAAATATCTTTCATATCTTGCCATTATTATATTTCAAATGAAAAGTTGATTTTGAAGTATCTAAATGTGCATTAATATGACCTATATAAAAATTCCTCAATATGGATTTTTTTGAAGTATGAAATTATTAATATTAAATATGCATTTATGACTACATGTGCACTTTATAAACTAACACATTAAAAATGAATTTGATATAGAGTTGTCATTTTTACAAAGTTATTAATATTTCATACAAGTTTCTGGCTAAGCTTTCTGAGAGATTTATCATCTAAGATATGCGACATTAATTTTTATATGAATATCAATAAAACATGAATTATGCTGTCATCACGATTAGTAACAAGATATAGTCAAAGACTCCTAATCTGTGTTATAATAATGTTAGAGGAAGTATTTTGTCAGATCTACTCCTGATTCTATACCTGTGTTACTGAACAGTCAGTTATACACAGTAGGACAGACATTTTCACAGCACACAGCATGGACTAATGCCAAACAAATTTTCACTAGAAGGAGATTCTATCTGAATTCTAAATCCAAAGCAAACAATTAGTCTGTTACAAACATGTATGTTACATCATAGACCCTGAGTCCATGAGCCCATGGCCATGTGAACAGACAACATTCTAATATTAAACCATTGACACTCCACCCACAGGAGACACGATGTGCAACTACGGTATTGCCTTCAAAGCAGGGTTCTTTAAATTTGCATAATCACTTTACTGATAACGGTAAACTTAGACATCCAGTCGCCAAGAATGTCTCACAATACCACGTAAAGTCACACGATAACCCAGGTGGGACTTTATTAGTTCTCGTAAAACAAGTAATAAAGTTGGACATGATAATAATAATGATAATGTCATAACATAATGTCATACAAAGTTACATATCCTGTGAGTGGAAGGGCTATGATTAAACTCACAAATATTTCTGTTACATATACAATTCATACAACATTTAAAGTCATGTAAATGAAAGAAATAAGTTATTCTGTCACTGATACAGACAGGCTCCAAATAGTAACATTTGAACTAGCTAAACTCAACAAATAATTGTGTCAATTTGTCATGCCGAGATACCATTTAGTAAATTAAACTAATTATTCTGTCACTAAAAATATCACAAACATCATTAAAAAAACATTTTCTGTATTTTAAGGAACATACAAATTATACTAAAATACAAACACCAACCATGCAAACAACATCATATAAAGATACAAATTATTCTGTCACTGTTACAGACACCAACCATGCAAACAACATAACATAAACACACAAATCATTGTCACTGTTACAAACACCAACCATGCATGCATTGCAAACAACACTTCCCGTAACACAAAAACTGTCAAGATGATACGTCACAATATTCTAAATATCATAATATCTGAATCTGAATCACAAAATATGTTAACTGCCATAGAAGATAAGAATGGTATATTATCTATAAAGTCAAACCAGATATATCATCATTTTATAAAAATAACTAGCAATAATTTTGTCCTATCGCAATACAACAGATGCATAGCAAATACATCTATTACTCCTTTGAGTACAAAAAATGCATAATTATGTACTACATTATGTATTGACAGCAATATCATAAATCATACATCTATCTCTTAAAGTAAAATACGTCTATGTTTACAGAAACATGTTGTTACAGAGCGAAAACACTGGATTTATGGATGGTAGCAGCAATATGGTGTTCATATCTACTTTTCTACATGTATTCATGGTCTTCTATAAGATATGACTTGTACGATACTTCACATACCATGTTATTGTGAAGTAGTGGCAGATAAGACGGTGCGGTATACTAAGGGCAAATCAATATAACAGCTTAATATTGACTGTTATTATAATGGTAAAATATGACAGCTTTTTACAGACAGTTATTAAAATGGTGAAATATGACAGCAAATATGAATATTGTGGTTTTAAAAACATTGACATGGCATATCGTCATAAATAAAAGTGAGTCAACAGACCAAAGACTACATGTGTGATTGTTGATGCAAATTATAGAAGCTAGAATTCATCAATTTACTTCCTGGTAAAATAAATTATGCATGAAATATGCGTACCTCGAACTTAATGAACACTAGTTCCAGGCTATTATGTTTTACAAGCACGTTAAAAAAAACCTTGATGATAACAAGGACTCAAAGCTAATAAAAAACAGTTAATTTTACTACATTATTTGTTAATACATAGAATAGAATAGAATAGAATGGAATAGAATGGAATAGAATAGAATAGAATAGAATAGAATAGAATAGAATAGAATAGAATAGAATAGAATAGAATAGAATGGAACAGAACAGAACAGAACAAAATAGATCTTTATTTTTTTAGATTTTTTATTTATTTTTATTTTTATTACTACATTATTTGTTAATACATAGAATAGAATAAAATAGAATAGAATATAATAGAATAGAATAGAATAGAATAGAGAACAGAATAGAATAGAAAAGAACAAAATAGATCTTTATTTTTTTAGATTTTTTATTTATTATTATTTTTATTTTTATTTTTTATTTTATAGATTTCTATTGCATCCAGCCAAACTCTAAATTCCTTCATTGGATTTTCTGCAATAAATATTTGGTGCTAAAAACAAACTAGTAAATATATCAACTACAGTAATAATAGTTAACATAATAAAGTTTATATTTTTGTATAAACTTTAACTTTAGATATTAAAACATGATATATTCCTTGTAACTCTGTAGAATGTCTTTCCTCTTGATAAGTGCTGATTTTATCAGTGCCATGTGTCTTTGATCAGAGTTAAAAAGAATAATTCATTGTCTACTTACAATACCATACATGTCACTTTTTTGCCTATGAATTTTACTAATGACAGAACACTCTCATTAAATCTCCCTTTGCTGTAAAAATAGGGAGAATTAATTTTTATCTATCGACCAATTCAAACTGATTCATTCTGTTTTCTTCCTGCTGACTGCGGAAAATGAGAATGAAATACATTTATCACATCGACGCAAATGAGTTCTTAACTGTGAGATCAATAACATGTTAGTACCCATTCATACTGTATCAAGGACATTAATTTAGTGACATTGCATGCTATAATTCACAAGTGTCAAGTATATAATAAAGTCTTTGAGATAATTCAGATATTTCAATCCTATCCTCAGCCCTGATGTAAAGAATATGATACAAAAAATTTGTTTGACAAATTAACACAAATATTTTTTAAATTCATGTATAATCTCTTGAAGTCAATAAAGATATTATTAATTTAATATAAATAATATAAGATGACAGTTATACTGTAACTATCTGAAATAAGATAAAAAAACACAATAAATAATTGTCTGGAATCTCACTGGAAGACTGTCTTGCCAAATGAACTGCGTATTTGAAAGGGATGAATGTGTGGTTAGATTATATAATCACCATGGCAACAGATAGATCAATCATTGTACATCCTGCATGTAGATAATATGTGTTGAATGATAAAATACTGTCTCCAGGAGTGAGTTCAACACACACACTATTCTACTATTTACCCCCCAAGTCACATGCAGAAATTGGCATTAATGGAAATTTGCTGTTTATAACTTGGCATCAAATAGACATAGGCAAGGTTTATATGGTATACTCATAAACCACTGGCAATAACAAATACATCAATTTTCAAACACAATAAAATCTAGTGTGATTTATGACTAAAAATTTGTATGTTACTTACAAATTCCAACAGCCTAATAGCAATTGACTATTGACTATATGAATGTTATATCTTTTACTACAACAGATAAAAGGCAGCTACATTTATAAATGTTAAACTACATCCTCATTTTATATAATGAATAAATGAATGTATATTTTAAACTGGAAACCTTAAAAGGACAACAAATAGACGATACCATGGTTGTAAATTAGATTTCTTGCAATGACACCATTATATGTACGTTCTAGAAACGGATTCTGAGTATTTTTATTTTTATTTATGTTTGCTCAATGTTTATAGTATGTTGTATTTTTGCATATTATGTTAAAATTCACCTCATAATTAAATCACAGATTAAAGAACACAAAGATGGATTATTTTTACAAGAACCATTTTGTCAAAGTTTTGTTGTGTTCTAACTTTGCTAATTCAGTAATTTTTTTCACATATGGAGGTTGATAGGGTGGAGATGGTGGTGGTGGTAATGTGGTGGTGTTGATGGTGGTAATGTTGTTGTTGTTGGTGGTGTTGTTGGTGTTGTCGTTATTGTTGTTGTTGTTGGTGGTGGTGCTGGTGCTGGTGCTGGTGCTGGTGCTGGTGGGGGGGGGGGTGCTGGTGCTGGTGCTAGTGATGATGATGACGGTGGATGGATGGATGGGAGGCACATGATAGAAACTATAGTGGAAAACTCATGGTGTATAAATGTACATATCTAAAACCTTACTATTTGAGTTACTTTTGTTTTGAGATTAGCAGGAATGATAGAATGAGTAGAAATATTTACATTTACTATTAGTGCAATTGATGTGTTTATTTTGTCTGCCACAAAGTACTTCAATATTGGCAGTGCAATACAAACAAATATCATAAATGTACTTTTCTTTATTGAAATTGTTAAATTTTTGTTTAAATGAGATCAGTGGTTAAACTTTGAATTCATCATATGTTACTTTCACACAGTGATTCATTAATCATACAATGCAATATTTGAAGTCATATTGAGTACCTTGCTGTGAATTTCTGTATAGAAATATGTGAGGGGACAGACCCAGACTTAATCTAACTGTAAGCTATATATCCCAACTCCCCATTTACCCACTACTAAGGATGACTTTCAGTTTCAATAAGAGTTGTTTTCACCTTGCAATTTAACTCAATATAAGGTCTAAGTCTTACAAATTTCAGTTCAATACAAACTCAATACATACAACTCATACTGTTGCCTTGGTAACAACATGATATTCTATCATTCTAATCAACTCAACTGTATATTATACTGGAGACCTGGTACGACAAAGGTCGTAGGTGAATACGTTTTTTTAATCCTATGTACTTACAGAGGCTGTAATATATTTTGTGTATACTCCCTAGGGTGTTGAGGAGGCTATTTTGGTCTGTTGTGCCACTATAGGTCTGTGCCAGGTGTAATAATTGTACAGTGCCATGACCTTGACATCTATAGTAGAAGACACATTGTACATGTGTACTGTACAATAAATGACAATTACACCATACTCAAGCCAAGCTATTCTCTTTGAACAGAAAATATGGAATATATATACTCTGGTGATTCTACGTGACAATAACCCACTTTACATCACTGAGTTGCAGTACTTGAAATATGAGTAAAAACACACCAAATCACTATATTTTCCCAATTTTTCATGAAGTATACAATAAGGCCATATAATTATATCATTCCCCTTCATTCAGCCAGAAAATACTTGTGACCTAAAGGTTTGTCAATACTTGTCTATTGACTCGTAGTCACAAGGCCCCTTTAAAGGTCACTCCTATATTTTCCTTGGCTGAACGAAGAAAAATATTGGGTAATAACATCTAAGTATATCCTAAAGGTTATCTATGAAGGTTGATTAATAGTGCATGTATCATTTAATCACATATTTTATCATGCAAGTATATTTCTATTTACTGTACACAGGAGACTCTACATGTACATTGTAATAAAAACTAGTAAATTGATGATGATGATGGGACATACAATCAGACCTATACATATCTATGATGTTAATATCAAATAAGTTTTACACATTACGGCCGACATGTACATCATATTTTCTAGTACAACAGGTTGGATCAAACTATGTCTATTTGACCTAATAAATGTCAATACATCATGTATATGTGTGTGTGTATGTATGTGTGTGTCTCTGTGTGTGTGTGTGTGTGTGTGTGTATGTGTGTGTGTGTGTGTGTGCAAGCATGCGTGCGTGTGTGCAAGTACATGTATGTATGTACAATATATGTATGTATATATGTATGTATGTACAATGTATTATAAAATGTATGTATGTATGTATGTATGTATGTATGTATGTACATTATGTAAGTAGTACATGTATGCACATATGTATGTACCTATGTGTGTGTATGCATGTGTGTGCATGCATTATATTATACCTTCTGTAGACACATATTGGCTTTAAAGCAGTAGATCCTACATTCATTCCCATTATCTGATTGTAAATAACCAAGCCTCTGAACTACTGTTATGTGACCTTGACCAAGTTATGCAAGCCAGCAAATACTTAATAACCATCTTCAGGTCAAATTCATGTAAAAGTAATAATACTGTTTTTCCTTACTTGTAGTTTTCTGTATACAAACAAATAACACCCCCACCCCCACCCCCCAGCAGATAGAGGATTGATGGCTTTAGCAGGATTAGGGTTAAAGATTTTATGCAGTTACTATAACGAAAGATCAATACACTTTGTACCCTATATTCTTTCCATATCCATATCTTGGTATGTTTTTTCGTAACCGCTGACTGGTATGGCTTAATATATCGCTAAGAGTTTGGTGTACTTACATACATGTAAATCCGAATTAACTGACAAACCTATTTGTTGCTGTCTGTCACACTCTGGTTATACCTTCTTTGGGTACAAATGTGTACAATGAAGTCTAGACAGATAGAGTTGTCATTTTATGTTCCAGTATAACCATAAACTCTCAACATTGGTAACGTTAGAGTGATTACAGAAATATGCATACATGTATTTCTGACCAACATTTCAGTCTAGATGAAGTCCAGTGAAAAGATTTCTTCCATGAACAGTCAAAACATATTATGTCATACACATGATATATAGCTACAAATAAATAAGTCCATGTAAACGTCTGTGTTTTTCTGTTTTATTGATTCTGTTACTAACTGCATCATGATGTATGTGTTATCATCCTTCATATAAAGAGAGTACCAATCAATGTATGTATTTACTTAGTCTGTATATCTGCGTCACTCTGTAGTAATACTACGTACACCATCATAGGAATGTACATTCAATCAATACAGCATGTTAATATCTAGACCCTTCAACAATGACAAACTCAGTACATTTCATGAAGATTATTCAAGTACAAAATGACCACTAAAAATAGAGACACCAAAATCCACATTCTCCCTACATCACATTTTATAGACAGACTGTGAACATTCCTAATAATTTCAACATGTCAGAAAGCACAAATTATAAATATTCATTTGATATTCAAGTTCATTGCTCAAAGTTACAATAGTCATTCTTACCAATTCAAGTTCATTTATATATTAATATTAGTCTTCAACATATCCAATATTCAACATATATAACATTCAATTGTCCAAAGTACATAAAACATTCAATTGTCAAAGAAATTCCATCAATATAAATGGATGTTCTTAGATTATTTGATATAAATTCTAATGTCAATATCAATTTTTCTGATCCTTTTCATTCATAAATAGTTCACTTCTAGACAGATCACAGCAAGTGACAGCATAAATATGTAAAAACAAATAACAAGTGACATTTTCAGTATAATTTTCAGGACATATCAATGTCTTCGGATTAAGATATTAAGATTTCTCCCAAGCAATATTTACCATATATTCGAACAGTCACCAAATTTTGATATCATATTTCCAGAGCGTCATCAAAATGTCATTAAACATAAAATGTAATTACTAATATTCGGCTCACTTGAACAATTATTAATGGCAATCTCTTGACAAGCCATCTATGTATGTAATCCTTTCCCATGTTTAATCAGTTAAGACGGATACAGCCAATATTTCATAATGCTAGGAACTCTTACATGCACACACACTACACACTGTTTCATTTCCTATACTGCTGAGACGACCATCTTGATTTCTAGACATATGAAATATAATTTCATTTTTATGAAACTGTACACGAATAGATTTCAATGTTTGAATAAAAAAAAACCATATCAATCAACTCTAAATAAGCACTTTACAGTATAATTCTGAATAAATATTCTCTGCAATTTTCAATATTTGAAAAGCATACAGGTCATGTACATTGCATGGTGTATTAATTATAGCTCAAAATAAATAATATTTGTTGTTGTACATAACAATAACACCAACAATATATTAAAGAATATTATTGTCAATGGATTAAACATTTCCCACAAAGTACACAATATCTTTTTTTCTTGGACCTAACTGGTGTATAAAATGTATAAAGTATTAAATAAATATCCAGCAAAAATAGCAGAACAAAATTTCCAAATAAAAGTAAGTATTTCATAGTATCATCAGTGATGGAGTAGGCACCCAAGGCATTATATGTAGATCTAAATTACATGATGGCAGTATAGACTGTCTTCAGTGGACAGTATGCCGTACATTGTCATGATGTCGAGTACAGGAATACTGTAGTATTTTTATCAGAATGCCCACAGACTATTCTTCTTTTTGTAATCAATTGCTGTTTCAAAAGTAAATAAACATTGTTTAATTATTATATTAATATTACCTAGCTCCCCCCCCCCTCTCTCTCTCTCTCTCTCTCTCTCTCTCTCTCTCTCTCTCTCTCTCTCTCTCTCTCTCTCTCTCTCTCTCTCTCTCTCTCTCTCTCTCTCTCTCTCTCTCTCTCTCTCTCTCTCTCTCTCTCTCTCTCTCTCTCTCTCTCTCTCTCTCTCTCTCTCTCTCTCTCTCTCTCTGATATTAACAGCATATGACAGGTACCATCACAACTGTGGTTACAGCATATTAATATAGGCATGATACTGACTGACCTAGGAAAACAGACAATGATAACCTCACAAAACATCTGTCACATACAGTTTACATATACACAATTGTATCTTAATTTCCCTTTTTTCTGAATTTCTTGTCCATGGTTGATTTTGAGATACCATTCACATTAAAGTGTGACATGTCCCACACATATCACATTATGTTATCACATACATGTATACCATTTTACTACATACATTCTCTACACATAATATGTATATTACAATTTTGATATTCAAATGTCACTGCATATTAAACAGTGTCATTTAGCTATATTATCAAAAACAGTATTCAAAAAAAAGAATATTAACTTAGAATTCAAAGTAACAACATTATTACCCATAATTTGCTGGTGTGTGTACAACATCATATTCATCATTTCCATGACAAATATTTGTAAACTTTCTGCACGTAAAATTTACATATTCAAAATTTAATTTGCACCCTACCGGGTACTTTAAAATCCAATAATTATGCAACTTGTATGTCCTAACTTGTACTTGAAGTATTGCAGATATTTGTGTATGTACACATGTAAAATCCAATTTAAAACTGAAATATCAAGCACCCTAGCAAATTCTCTGTATGATTATTTTTTATATGATTCTGTATATTAACTTATACTAACTGAATTCCCCCTTTATAGTAAGAATACAATATGCTTTGTTTTTCTACAATTTACTTGAGGGGTAACAAGCTGAGTTCATGTGTGTACAGGTAGTTTTTACGGCATATAAGGACTCACATTATTGTACTTACTGAAGCACACTTACATGTAACAGATCCTCAACCGCTTACAATTGACTGAACTCAAACCTGGTATTAAGACTCATTTAACGATCTGATGGTGTAATCTATGATACTACCACAAAATTCCTTCTAACCAATCAACTGTAACAATGTCAGAAGATAATCATAAATGTAACTTTATATAGGAGGCATTCATCGACAGTAACATTATACTGGAATGTGGTTTTACTTACAAGTATTTTCACTTAAAAATAAAATCCTTATACTCTCAACTTGTGTCATTTTAATCTGTAAATTATAGCCTGTTATCAATAAATCCTTGTCTCTGTGATGTCAAACACCATAAATGCACCTTCACTTTAGATGTCCATGAATCATACACATAACTGTTGTGATAATGTCACAACAATCTACACTTTCTTGTTCTATGTAATACAATTCAGTCAGTCCATGATTAAGTAGTACAAGTAACCTGGCATCAATACTGTCCTGTTCATCATTATAGGAATTCTTATATTAATTTTCTAAAACGCTGATATATGCACATGCTTGCTCGGTCTGTCAGTTTACAGACTGCTCAGATCATCCCTAAGGTTAATGGGTCTATACACGAACCAGGTATTAACTTGTACAAGTTATATGCCATTTCTAAAACATACTTAAAGTTACATACTGATCAGATGGTCCCTTTACAAAAATGGGTTTATTCATAGCCCTGGCAATTATACATGTATTGTGTTTCTACAATTCTAAATCTATAAACTGCCCAGATGGTCACTTACAGAAAAGGTACTATAAGCGAGGCAATTATTCATAGTAACATACATGTATTTCTAAATCACTACATCTACATACTGCCCAGATGGTCACAAAGATTGTTTAAGTGTCTCTAAAACACTATATCTTAATTATATTGCCCAGATAGTCACTTTGAGATGGATCTATATTGGACTAGTAACGCTTAGGACAGTGCTATCCGTCTGATCATATATATATTTCTAAAACGCAGTTTACATACTGCTCAGATGGTTCCTTACAAAAATAGGTCTATATCCATGTAGATACAAAGCAGTCAAAATGTGTTTATAAATCAATACATCTACAAATCATACACTGCCTAGGTAGTCCTTCACTGTAGATAGACCAAACAAGTGTAAGTACGTTTGCATAATAAACACACTCTACTTCTAGCTATACTGCCTTAATGGTTCACGTGATGTGACTGTTAATTCTACATGTACTATGTTCGTTTGACTGGGTGACCTCACTGATCTCATACTATTAATAGTCCCCCACATGTGAATCCAAGCATTCCTAGATACTGTAGTAATGTTGTAACACAGGCTTATAAATTATATACATGTATCGCTATGGTATTACAACACACACAAACAACTTATCAAAGTTGTTCACATTCAAACAATTAATTATGCAAATAACTCATTACAACTAAAAGCTACAGCATTAAATTTGACATTAAGATATAGTCTAATTACGGAAGACCAATAATTATGCAAATTACTCACTAATATTCAAGGTACGTTTATCAAAACCAAACAAGTTCTAGCCATTCCCCTAAAGAATATGTGCACCAAATTTCATTTGAATTGAGCTAGAGAAAAAGCTAGATTATTCATTAGCATAATCAATGATTTTCGGTAATTAGGCAATATCTTAAGTATACAAACTTTAGACTTCTCATAGTTCAGCATAACTATTTGGTATATCATATATGGTAGCTAAGAATTTGGCACTCCAACAATTATCGTGTGCAGAAATGAAAAGACTTTAACCTTACAGAAGACATTCAGTTTATTATC
The DNA here is from genome assembly GCF_964340395.1 of Glandiceps talaboti. Lineage (NCBI taxonomy): Eukaryota > Metazoa > Hemichordata > Enteropneusta > Spengelidae > Glandiceps > Glandiceps talaboti. The sequence continues at coordinate 1,478,888 of NC_135558.1, read as the reverse complement.
TGGTACAAATTTACTATTGTCTGTGCTCAACAAAGTGTGTGCATGCATGTTTATAGGTAAATATGTGTTGGTTGTCACCAGGCTATTTCTAGAGAAATCAATGTCAGATGTCATTGTTGACTGTGCAGCTGTTGTAAATATGACACAAACATATCCATATAGGCTTGAAACACGTGGTGTAATAGATAATTAGTATATACATGTACACTGATACTGTACATGAATGTGTGGGTCACAGACTAACTATAGACTGCATTATATCTATGGCTCTAATTTAGGTAACCATTTCTTCCGGTTTTTAAAAATAAAATCAAGTCATTTTCGACTTTGAGTGATTTGACTAGTATGATGTGTTGGTTATATCTTACATGTGGAATTCTTAAATTAATTTGCATAAAATGCACAAGGTACATTTTGTAATCCATATCATGATGATGATGACATGTCCAACCCATTAAAACTGCCAGTTACATACATGACCAGACCGTAACTTGCTAAATATAACTCACTTTCTACCCTGTAAATTACATTCGATATGGCCTCACCCATAGCATTCAAACTCATTTTACCATATAAAACTTAAAACATTGCCAGGCCAAAATTTGCTACTAATTGCTATAAATAACTTTCAATTTCTAATTTCTACCCAGAAATATACATTCATTTATGCATTGAATCTTATTTTGTCAAACATTTAATATGTAATTAAAAGTGACTTTACATATCACAGAAATGAAAATTGGATACTCTCTACAAACTCTGACACAATAGGAATCCAAAAACTGTATACCTTATACGCTAGCTTAATTTCACCCTTGAATTAGGTCAGCAAATTGTGCCTATCAAACACACAAAATAAATTTCTAAATGCATTCTTTCTATGTGTAATTTTTGTATGTGTTTTGAATGAAATATTAGTCTTTGATATTAAATTTTTAAGAGAGGCACGAGTAGCATACTACTATATACTGGTATATGTAGCTGAAGATAAATGGATAATGTGCCTTACTCTTTAGATGATATCATATATTTTATGTACCAGATGAAGATATCACAACAAAAAATTTATACCAGGATTCTTTAATACCATTGATGTAAGGTTATATCATCCATTCAACTGCAGGGAATGATTAATCCCAGTGTATAGACGACAAAAATATTTAAATTTAAGTCGCTGTCATCCAGTATAGACTGAACCCCATGAAAATTATAAGGGCATAGGGTGGCATATATTACCTGGGTACATAATACAACTGCATGCTTGCATGACTGCACATGTACTTCAAGGAATGTAACAAGTAGAAAAGTGCAGCAAGAAACACTGTCAGCACAAGTGCATGCAAATACTCAAGTTTATCAGAAACAGTAATTTTGTCACAATGTGTGATTTTGTATATGGTTGTACAGTGTCACTCATTTGCATACATGGTCATGTATATGTATACAGTCATGTTTTCAGTATTGTACTGCAGTGCAAATGTTGATGATAACAAATTGCATGTGCCCTATAAAGCTGGATTATTAATTTGCATATTACTTAATGATTTTCGGTAATTAGGCAATATCTTAAGTATACAAACTTAAGATTAATTCTTATGATTTGGCATATCAAACTATTTGCCAATTGACCAATGTGTCACAGATTCTGCAGCAAGATACGGATATCATAATGAAATTTGCCTGGGGACATGTATCCATTTCTAGACACTTCACATTTTTACATAGCCCTGTAATTTTGTACCATGTATGCAGACACAGATTTTAATTGACTGATCCAATCGATGCACAATAGATATAGCTGTTACCAATGCTTTCAACACGAATTACATGCCTCCCCATACATCATGATGTACTGTAAATCTGGACATTTTTAGAAAAAGACTTATTTTGCTTTATTTCACTACACAACTAAAACACAAAAATAAGTACTAAGTATAAAATGTCTTCATAGATATGAACACAATGTACTGGTCTGGTAATTAGTAAAAATTAGTCTTTGGGAACTAACTGAAGACTGTAAAAACAATTTTCTAGTGGTGAAAACACACTGTAGTTTAAATCAGAAGAACTCGGACACCAAACTAAGTTTACAAATATGATAGAAGACCCATGACAGTGATAAGTCTGTCGGTTTCATCATATAATGGACGTATATACATTACAAACTGTTAGTGACATATCTTCAGAAACACTTCTAGACAACACTTTATAAGTACAAATTAAGTTGCTTGAAATCAAGCGATACATATGAACACACTGAATGAATTAAGCTGCTACAATGAAAGCGAGAAATATATTGCAACACACAGAATGAAGTAAAAGACTCTTGAAATTGAAGGATACATTGCAATATACTGAACAAATAAAAACTCACTTGAAATTGAGAAATACATGGTAATACACCATTATCTATTCGTTTGAAATTGAAGGACACAATCGTAATGATGTCTATGCAATAGTATCCATTAGATTAATGTACATGTAGGACATCAACAAGAATTGTAAAATGATAAAATCTATATATAGATTGTCAGGACCTGCCATTACTGGCACTGCATGTACTCTTCTATTTAAGGATGCTATAATAGTCACCAGTTATGTTGAAAGCGTTGGCTTAAGAAATTGTTCTATCATTGATTGCTACTGTTATTGTCTGGTGCATATTAGTTATCTTTTAATAATATTACTAATTTCTTACTGTCTTGCTTGACAAAAATCTATAGCCACATTTTATCACATGGCACAACAACGGAAATTATTACCCATTGACATGCCTGAAAAAGTATAAGATGTTATAGTGTGTGTGTGTATATATATATATATATATATATATATATATATATATATATATATATATATATATATATATATATATATATATATATATATATATATATATATATATATATATATATATATATATATATATATATATATATATATATATATATATATACACTCTGAACCCCTTTTTAACCAACTTAATATTCTAAATATATTTCAACTTTTCCTCCTGTATTTTCGTGTATGATCTTAGAAATAATCGTTATCCCCACAACATAGAAAAGTATTTTGACCGTCCCATTCATACATATCAAAACCGTTCAGCCTCCAGTGGTAACTTTCGTCCACCATCGATAAAATTGACCATCACCCAACACAATTTCAAATATGTAGCGACAAAGCACTGGAACTCTTTACCAAGTCACCTAAAAATTAACATGTCCAGGCAACAGTTCAAAAATGAACTAAGAGATTATATTTTAAATTCTACACACCAACCTTAATTTATACTCTTTGGCGTTTTTACAACATTTCTGGTTTTTGCTTTATTTCTTCTCGTGTGTGTGTATGCGTATGTATGTATGTGCGTGCGTGTGTGTGTATGAGTGTGCGTGAATGCGTGCTGTGTCTATTTTTGACTTAATTTTCTTCGTTGCATCCATTTATGAATTTGAATTAATCTAAAATTGAATGTACGGGCCATGGACACGACTAGTTCTGCTGAACTATTTTCATGGTCCCCATTAGATAACACATGTATATTTCCTTTTGTCCAATTTGTTTGAAAGTGTAATGTATTATTTATATATTTATTTATTGTTTTGTTTTTTGTTATCTGATGAAATAAATTTCAATTCAATTCAATTCAATTCAATTCAATATATATATATATATATATATATATATATATATATATATATATATATATATATATATATATATATATATATATATATATATATATATATATATATATATATATATATATATATATATATATATATATATATGATTTGGCAACAGTATGTTAAGATAATGTTAGTTCTTGAAAAGAAAATGTAGCAATGTTGGTAAGATTCTTGTTACATCAAACAATGAAGTGAAGTATAGACTTTGCTCCAACCAATTCGGTCTAACCAAATGATTGTACCCATGTTATTTTAGTAAGATTTTTGTTAAGCCTATCACCTTTTGTTTCAATTCAAGTCAAATAGTTTCCTGTGTATTTATAATATACAGTAAGCTAGGGGTGCATTAGACAGGATTGTCTTATATACATTTTAAATTACATTCCACATGTGGATGCATGTACAACTCATCAACTCCATCCAACATGATAGATCTTAATCTAGATACAGAAACACATATAATTGCCATTATACCTAGTTGTTATCTTTATGTCAAATTAGTACAAATAAATTGTTACAGATCACTTTGGTATCTCTCTTTCATTTCTGTCACTTGAAAACATGTTTATGTATTATCTTTCACCAGTTGGCAATTATGAACATTGTTATTTCAAATTTGGTACACGCACAAACAAATTACCTTGATATTAATATTTCATACCCTATTCTGTCACTTACATTTATGTTTGATCAGTTGGCAATTATGAGGAGTATTTTATTTGAAACAATTACTTTGGTATCCATATTTCATACATTCTTCCATCACTTCCAATAAGACATTGCCATGTACTTTATGTGTGATTTGATAAAACTTATAAATTGCAGTCACTTGCCTACACGTCATCATAAACCAGGTCAGGTACTAGATTATAGTTGGCAACAAGACAATTATACTATACCCGACAGAACTTATTATAACTGTACTTTGTGAAGATAATTTGTGATGATTAGGTTCACTATAGAATTTTAAGTACTCTATGCATTCCTTAACATGAAATGTGTCTTAAAAATAAACCGGTTAAACTTCTGCTGTTACTTTGTTCACGAAAAATTCAACCCATTTGCAATTAAAATCAAGAACAAAAATTTAGGAGTCACCTTTATACACATGTACAAAATTTAAAACAGAGGTCAAATTGTTATAAAAATTTAGCCATTTTAGAATCCAATATGGCCGTTGAATACGCTATGGGAAAATAAAATATTGTTTATTCTACAGCATTTGCTTGAAAATAAGCTAGATGGTTGACTCCCTAAGTTCTTATATTATTTCAAAAGGACGTGAAGCAAGCTTCAAATTATTGCTGCAAAGTTACAAGAGATTTTAAAAACTTCGATTTTCAGTAACATTGGTTCATGAGATGCATGTACAGAGACTAAGTTTTCTCAAAATGCAGGGTGTGGGCTATAATGGCTATATATAACTATAATTATGACTATATTGTATGTGTACATTTAATACTGACATTAACATAATTTTTAGAAATAACAGTTTACAATATTACAGTGGGGCAGGCGACACTAGTCATTTGTTTTGTGCTTTTAGTATCTAAAAATACCACACTGACACTGATGAATGATGAAATATGAAATATCAATATTAATCAAACAATTGAACCATCTGTATATAGAATATTAGTTGCTAAAACAAATGCAGGTATAGCTGAACATATGCAGTCTATGTGCATACATGCACCAAGCATGTCAGTTTTGGTGGTGGTGCACTGGCATTGATAGTGCCTTGGTGGTGGTGGTGGTGGTGGTGGCGGTGGCGGCAGCAGCAGCAGCAGCAGCGGTGGTGATGGAGATATGTGTACTCCAATTACAACCACAGGAAAGGGATGGACATATTGATATTGTTGTTGCTGTTGGTGGTGGTGGCAGTGGTGGAGATGGTGGTGGAAGTGGTGGTGCTACATGTGCTCCAATTACAACCATAGAGGTAGAATGGACATGTTGCGTTGTTGTTGTTGTTGTTGTTGTTGTGGTGGTGGTGGTGGTGGTGGTGGTGGTCATAATTATGAAGTGTTTTGAGCACAAAATAGGAATGTGCTATATAACAACAGTTAATAGTATTACATAGATTTCCAAATCCATAATGCAACTTTTATCTGTACACAAATAGTAACAGTAACACAAACAACCATAAAACTAACTCATATGTGAGACAATATAGTAATTAAAGCAGACTGTTTTGGGTCAAAACATTCAACCCTTTACCTCTGTGAGCTACACGTACACGTACACCTGTTCATACTCTTTCAATCTGATCATTTTTGTGTATTTGGTTACATTTGAAGAATTTCATTAAAATTAAACATGTTTAATTATCATTAGAACTAACTGTAACTGTGCCTAGAAGTCAATAGAACCAATGATCAAAGCAAAGATGTAATTTTTTGAAATTGAAATCATGATCACTGACAAATGCGTAAACCACCTATCATGTGGTGATGACTGTTACACTCATTTTAATACATATACACAAAAATGTATCAACAAAAAGTTTAAGAATGATTATGACAGAACCCCATATGACACATGAGTGCAAGTGTGGTGTACTCGCAGGATTTGTACAAGTGCTTGCAGTGTTCTCTACGCCCATACTTTAAAGAGCATAGCACAAGTGTGAATACCCCTGATTATACCCATACTGGAAGTGGAACTCACATGGTATGGGGTTCTGTTATTACCCCCAAGTATACCCATACTGGAAGTGGAACTCACATGGTATGGGGTTCTGTTATTACCCCCAAGTATACCCATACTGGAAGTGGAACTCACGTGGTATGGGGTTCTGTTATTACCCCCAAGTATACCCATACTGGAAGTGGAACTCACATGGTATGGGGTTCTGTTAACCTCCAAGTATACCCATACTGGAAGTGGAACTTACATGGCATGGGGTTCTGTTATTACCCCCGAGTATACCCATACTGGAAGTGGAACTCACATGGCATGGGTTTCTGTTATTACCCCAAGTATACCCATAACCCCCAAGTATACCCATACTGGAAGTGGAACTCACATGGCATGGGTTTCTGTTATGACCCCCGAGTATACCCATACTGGAAGTGGAACTCACATGGCATGGATTCTGTTATTATTACAAATATTAAATTAAATCTGAACCAGCAAATTTCTATAAAAATCATAAAAATCATACAGCGTGATCACGCGATTTCGTGTGTAATGAACAATTGTATCCTCATTTACATATCATTTGCATGCAGGTATGCAATAGTGTTTTTGGTATTGCACTGCAGTGAAATAATTGTGTGCACATCAGTGCAAGTAATCTCTGGTACAAAGGTGGTAGTAGACAAGATGTATAAGTATCTATGGACTGGATAAAATAATGTCTTAAATTACTCCATGTTCCTTTAATGAATATGAAATCAAATACAAATAGTAGAGCTCATGAATTTGCCGTTGACTCATATGTTGTTACATTTTCTAGCTTATCTCATACACTTCCGTGTATTTTACCCGGATCTATGAAAGCTATTATAACACTTCCGTGTATTGTACCTGGATCTAAGAAAGATATATCACTTCCCTGTAGTTTCCTAGGAGCTATGAAAGATATAATAACACTTCCCTGTAGTTTCCTTAAGGAGCTATGAACGATATAATAACACTTCCGTGTAGTTTCCTTGGAGCTAGCTATGAAAGTTATCAAACTTCCATGTAGTTTCCCCGGGATCTATGAGAGATATAAAACTTCCATGTAGTTTCGCCGGAATCTATGAAAGCTATCAAACTTCCATGTAGTTTCCCCAGGATCTATGAAAGATATAAAACTTCCATGTAGTTTCCCCGGGATCTATGAAAGATATAAAACTTCCATGTAGTTTCGCCGGAATCTATGAAAGATATAAAACTTCCATGTAGTTTCCCCGGGATCTATGAAAGATATAAAACTTCCATATAGTTTCCCCGGGATCTATGAAAGATATAAAACTTCCATGTAGTTTCCCCGGGATCTATGAAAGATATAAAACTTCCATGTAGTTTCCCCGGGATCTATGAAAGATATAAAACTTCCATGTAGTTTCGCCGGAATCTATGAAAGATATAAAACTTCCATGTAGTTTCCCCAGGATCTATGAAAGATACAACACTTCGTGTAGTTTCCCTGGGATCTATAAAAGATATCAACTATATGTATGATATGATCCTGGGGATATTTACAAACACTGTATAAGGTTCAATGAACAATGTCACATTTTCAAAATGAGATGTATTTAGATCATTCGTCATAATAGTTAACTAATTCAGGTGTGAAATTAAATCCTACCTTGATGTTTTTATACTCACTAATTGTACTCTATATTTTCAAAATAGCTGGCGTAAAAATTGATTTATTAAAGTTTAATGGCAAGATTCCAACATTAAATAATCAATGTTGTAGTTTTTAAGCTGTATATACTCACTTTATAACTACTTTCTCATACCATTGTTGTCTTCTCTCACCTACATGTATAAGAAACAGATTGCCAGATGTACATGTATACACAGTTCCATTCATGATTTCAGAGGCACTTAAATACAAAGGGGTCCTTCACAGCCACCAAACATAGAATCTTTTGCTAAACAGAATTCCCTAGAAACTTACAATTTCACTATGTACCATTGGTAAGCTAGTGAGTGTTTTCAGACATATGTCCCTTAGGACAATGCCTTTCAGACCTATGCCAAGACAGTGCTTAGATGAGATTAGACTTTTATGACATTGACACCCAACAGATAATGATTATTTCTCTTCTTCACAGAATTATACATTTGCAGCTCAAAAGATGGCATGTATAAAGGACACAGTATTTCATGTTGCTGACTATTAAACCCTTCATGGATGATCATACAACTTAACAAATTTTTATCAAAATACTGTAGAATATATAATGACTCAATGTACTGCGAATTCTAACACCTTTTTATGAACTTGATAAAACAGAACAGTGCATAGATTTGTAACGTGTATCAAACAATATTGCCTCTCACATCTAATAATGCCATTCTCACAAACCAGCGCTGTTATTTCTTCCACTACACCTCAAAATAAAACAGGCCATGGTTTGCGAAGATTAGTAATCCAGGTATTCAACATGCCATAGTATAAAATTTTCATTTTTCTTGAAACTTTCTCATTTTGTAAATCACATCAAATGTAATTTTGCTGTGTTCCTTTCAAATCTATTTTCAGCATTGACAGATTCAAGTGATAATACTTTTGAACAAATCTCAACGTACTAATGGTCTAATCTGTGAAATTAACTCCAGGTAAAACATCTAATAACTGTTTCCAGACAGAACCAAACCACTCGAGACATAATATTACCTGTGGTTGCTATGGTAACTGTACATTATCACATTTCAGTGGAAGGAGATACTTCCATTTGCAGTGAGCAAGGTCATGTTTTCAAAATGCACACATGTACTCATGTATGGTCTCTCAACAAAATCTCCCTGGCCTGATCATAAAAGAAAAAGAGCATGCACAAATGTACATTTCATGTTGTTTACACATCTGTGTAATGTAATTAGATTTTCAGCTTATCACCATGACTACTGTGTTACCATGACATGAATAATAAATTAGCATATTAAAAGCATTAGAGTTCAAGATATTGATCATATCTACAGTATAATCATTATGGTATGATTTTCTTTATGTAACATGGATGTTTTAATCACATAATGACCATTTTTAGACGACATTTCAGCTTGACTGATGAAAATGAAGTACAATGTACTTTCTCTAGCTCTCTCTCTCTCTCTAGCTCTCTCTCTCTCTCTCTCTCTCTCTTTCTCTCTCTCTCTGTCTCTCTCTCTAGCTCTCTCTCCCTCTCCCCTCCCTCCCTCCTACACTCTCTTTCTCTCTCTCCCTTTCTCGCTCTCTTTCTCTCTCTCTATAATGGATTTGATTTACAATTCCTTCACATTTCAATCATAAGACAATTATTTACACTTTATATGTCACTTGTCATAATTAACTTATTTTTTATATATCAGAATAATCATACTGTTATAATAATCACAATAGTTATGAATTATGTGACAAATCTATTATATAATGAGAACAGCGCAATGCAATACATGTCAGAATAATCATACTGTTATAATAATCACAATAGTTATGAATTATGTGACAAATCTATTATATAATGAGAACAGCGCAATGCAATAAATGTCAGAATAATCATCAGAAATCAAATCAAATGTTAGATGGTAATGTAAAAGACTTTAGGGTAAATTAGCGTCTCAATTTGATTTAAGTATGTGCTAGAATTTACTAGCGTATTTTTACTATTCCAACTAATAGTACTTTATGCTTTTAGTGTAAAACATTCATTGCATTATGCATGGCGGGCACCTAGGGACAGTGAGGATGGCATATGTTAGTCTGAAGGTGTTAAGAAACATGGCAGGTTGTCGGACATTTGGTGTCAACAGCTTAACATAGTAACACCAAGACATTTTCTCACTGGGCCTCATGTGGAGAGCTTCTTGAGATAGGAATACCAAGACAAGTCACTGGGCTAATGATGTTATTTTGGCTTCAAATTTCTATCACACATTTACTAAGCACTGCAAAGAGAATACTTTAAAATACAATACTTGTACCATACCACACTCTCCGACAGTGTGTTCAGCATAATAAAGATTGAATTCAATTGAATTATTTGTCATTCACATCTCGTTTTTTAGTTGTGCAGTCCTGTCTATTTGTCACCATTTTTCTACTGTTCATGTTGATTTGTCTACAGCCAGTGATAAAGTGTAATAAATGCATCAACAACAAATTCTTCGAATTATATTGAAGATGATATAAACACTGCCTGTCAACTCTGACAGAAGACATAGTGACTTACAGTCTGTACATTTAGATGCTGTAAGATGCCTGCCATCAACAAAGCTTGACAAATAACTTGGACTTTTATGTCACATGACACATGATGATATAGCTCTGCAATTGTCTACAAAAAGCTCTTGAATATAATACATTATATTTCTTAAATCAAGAAAAGATATTTAATAAAACATTAACAGTTGTCCCCTATTTTGGTTGTGAATTTAAGTTATGATTAATATTACAGAAATGTTGCACTTCTTGGGTAAGCTAGAGGGTCCATTCTGAAAGCCATCCAGCAGATGATTGTTGAAGGTCAATATTTTGTAACTTTTGTAAGTCTGTTATGGCTGTTTATCATGCTGTTGACACTAGACTTTGTGAAATCAGGCACAAAAAGTTTTCATGCAGGCATAATGGACTGTTTGGTGGGATTGGAGCCTTTAAGTTGATTAGATTTGTTGCTATCAATGTCAAAGGAGATGAACAGTCTATCTGGTTGTATTTGTTACGCTTGGCTGAAAATTCATCAGACCAAGAATGTTTATGTTTCCCTAGGATGTACATGACGAATTACCTTTTCCACCAAGATAAGCAAATGAGAAATTTACTTGCCCGTAACATTGCTTTGAAATGATGTGTTTCAGTGTCTTCCGTTTGTTTTACACCTGTAAAACTGTAGTGCAGCCAATCTACATACTGTACTACTTGTTATCTGTAAAGCTGTAGTGCAGCCAATCTACATACTACTTGTTATCTGTAAAACTTTAGTACAGCCAATCTACATACTACTTGTTATCTGTAAAGCTTTAGTACAGCCAATCTACATACTACTTGTTATCTGTAAAGCTGTAGTGCAGCCAATCTACATACTACTTGTTATCTGTAAAACTTTAGTACAGCCAATCTACATACTACTTGTTATCTGTAAAGCTGTAGTGCAGCCAATCTACATACTACTTGTTATCTGTAAAACTTTAGTACAGCCAATCTACATACTACTTGTTATCTGTAAAACTTTTAATTAGTGCAGCCAATCTACATACTACTTGTTATCTGTAAAACTTTAGTGCAGCCAATCTACATACTACTTGTTATCTGTAAAGCTGTAGTGCAGCCAATCTACATACTACTTTAATTTTAACAATGATGAGGCTTTGTCTATCTTAACATAGCATGACTTCAGTAATCAAGGAAACGAGGGTGATGAGGTAATGTATGCACTGCCTGCCATTTAACTCAACCACTACATACTCTGCCTGCCAATTAACTCAACCACTACATACTCTGCCTGCCAATTAACTCAACCACTACATACTCTGCCTGCCAATTAACTCAACCACTACATACTCTGCCTGCCAATTAACTCAACCACTACATACTCTGCCTGCCAATTAACTCAACCACTACATACTCTGCCTGCCAATTAACTCAACCACTACATACTCTGCCTGCCAGTTAACTCAACCACTATATACTCTGCCTGCCAATTAACTCAACCACTACATACTCTGCCTGCCAATTAACTCAACCACTACATACTCTGCCTGCCAATTAACTCAACCACTACATACTCTGCCTGCCAGTTAACTCAAACACTATATACTCTGCCTGCCAATTAACTCAACCACTACATACTCTGCCTGCCAATTAACTCAACCACTACATACTCTGCCTGCCAATTAACTCAACCACAATGACTAAAAGATGTATATGGCTACACTACCTGTAAACTCAACCACTACATACTCTGCCTGCCAATTAACTCAACCACTACATACTCTGCCTGCCAATTAACTCAACCACAATGACTAAACGATGTATATGGCTGCACTACCTGTTAACTCAACCACTACATACTCTGCCTGCCAATTAACTCAACCACTACATACTCTGCCTGCCAATTAACTCAACCACAATGACTAAACGATGTATATGGCTGCACTACCTGTTAACTCAACCACAATGACTTAAGAGATACATGTATATATGCATGCACTATCTGTCAGGCACAGCAACAATGACTTGAAGGTTAATACAAGAAATACATTTATAACAACTGCTGATTAAATCCAGGAAGACATCACCTGCATCACTCTGGGGTCAGACACACTTGCGCTAAAAATACATCATCTTTTTTTTTATGTTTTTATACTTATATTATTCTTTATTGTTTTGAAATTTGATAATTTTATCATTATTTAACTAAGTGTAATTGAAGGCATAATTTTCTACAAAAAATACTGTTTGTACCCATTTCATACCATTCCATTCATATTTAATCTACATTGAGTAATTTCCTGACGGATAAGAAACAGGGATTAAACACAACCCCAGCCACCGACATCACTTTACCCTGAACGCCATATCAACAATTTGTCATAAACCACTGTACAATGTAACCTTACTGTCTTACAACATGTCTAAGGAAATATCAAAATAGACATTTTGATATTAAATACAATGTTTACTTACAGTGTTATTGCATGTTCAATAAATTCAATACACACGAGAATTGTATAGTATTTATACATGTTTATGAGTGCATGACGAAAGCTGTAAGGACACTTATTCATAATTCAAGTCATTTTCTTTTCATTGATGCATATCAAATTACTTCATCATAAAACTCATTATGGTAATGATGTGACATCATAGTTCTCACTTTGACCTTTTGTATTGACAATATCAGTCGCCTTAGATGTGACCTAGGGATGGGTTAAATCCAGCAAAACTGTTAATTCACAGTGCAAAAGAGAATAACTTTTGCGGATAAAACCATCAAACAGTAGAGTCTGAAGTATGATCCCTGCAGTGTATCCTTGGGATGTGAGTCATAATCCAAGACTGTTTATTAGATACACCACAATGACTATAAGCTGAGACTAGTTGCTAGACCAATCTAACACTATTATAGTATTATACACACATGTTGTATTGTCTGCTTGAAAGGCAACATAGAATTCAGTACTAGGTGGCTAAATGGTTTTTATTGTTATTTATCAGTGTCTAGATCATCATTAAGATCTCCAACAGCATTGAGGTTAAACTTTTGACATCCATTGGTTATTTTGTAAAAACAAGTTATTCACAAACATCAACTTTCAGCTAACAGTACGCAATAACAGTATTAGTAATTATTACAGAACTCCATGATGAGTGAATGAAAATGCAGCATACTTGGGGTATTTGCATGAATGTTTGCAGTGTTGTCTGCAGCCATACTGTCATAAACATTATTACATATGTTTATCCAAAACAGCAAATTTCAATAACAATTATACTATGAGTACGTGGAGGGTGGAATAAAGGCTGCAATTGAAAGAGAAAAGAGGGGCGAGGGTGAAGGCAATAACTGGAAGAGACAAGATGGAGTAAATGTAACTGGAAGGGAAGGGTGGAATAAAGGCTGTAATTGAAAGGGACAAGAGGGGTGAGGGTGAAGGCAATAACTGGAGGGGACTTGGGGTATTAAAATGTTTTTTTCTTTTTGGCAGCAGAGATCTCAAACTGTGAGATCATCTAATTTGAAAATGTCAATATAATGTTATTTGTTATTGCCAAGCTGAAACATCTTAGTTGGCCTTGATTTCAAAGACTGTCTATAAGTACAGAGTGATAATGGATGCAAAGATGACAGCTTCATTCATGATAAATATTTGATATACTGATCAACAACTACATTTGACAGAATTTCTCTTTTCCAATATATACATGTATATCAATCATTATTCAATTTTAATATTTAATATCTTTCCTCTTGGTAAGTACCATGTCACTATCTATCATTCTTATTGACTCTATATGAAAAACACTTTTTAATTCTCTGAAAGAGCTCTTTAAAAACAGTTGGTTTTTTTCAACTTACTCACTGCTATTGTGTGGAATATTCCTCTACTATAATATACTGATTAAAACAATAAATTAATTTTACAAAGCTAATTATTTTTTTTAATTCATAGAACGTCTTGTAGATTTAATAAATCTATTAGAAGTGATATTTTTTTAATAATGTTAATTTTTTTCTATAGTATATATTGATTTTTTTCAAATCAGACTTCTTTACATTAAAAAAATCATAAATACATGAGATTTAAAGTTGTTCATTTTTTCCATAAATTCATTTTGTTCAATCTTATGCTATATACTTTTGTGAATGTACATAAAGTAATTTTTTTTTTTTTAGCAATTTTTGATTTTTTTTCAATAATATATTGATTTTTTTCTTTACAGGATACAGTAATTTATTTGTAGTAAATGCCTCATTTTCCTATGGACACATGCTGGATTAATTGAATACCAAAATACCCAATTTAGTGCTAACTAGATGATTTAACATCATTATCATGCATAATTAGATGGTTTATTTTCATTTGGCCAAATAAAAAAAATTTGTCTGTTTCCAATGATCCAACCAACTTTAGTATTAAGCCGCTGACTCTAAACATTTAAAAAAACATTTAAAACAAAAAGATACAAAATTCTTTGTCTTCTTGACCTTCATACATGTCTGTTTTGTTTCCCCAGCGATGTCTGTACATCAAATTATCATAGACACTGTATTCTAACCAACATTTTGTTTGTTTTGGGGTTGAAGCAATATTTGTCAAAAATAAAAAAAAATTAAAATTAAGAAATTAAAAAGATAAAATAAAATAAAAGAAAATAAAAGAAAAGAAAATTTCAACCTGCCAACCCTATTTTCTGAGGCCAAGTTATCTGAAACACACAATTATTTTTTTTCACCTTAAGAATTATTGATGACAAATTAAATCAATACATACATGTATGGTGTATCAGCTGTGTGACATATGCACCTACTGTACACGGGACATTTTCAACTGCTGAAACTAGTCATTAGATAATAATACACACACATATCATATAGTAAAAACATATGCTACAATATATTACATACATGTACTTCCATTGGGAGGGATTTCTACCAATTAACAGATCACAGTTATATGCAAATTATGGTTTGTGTCCTATAAATGATAGCTGAGAATTGCTGACCTAGTATTGGCTTCTACTATTCTCATGCTTTGTACTATGATTAGTATTCTCATAAGATTCTGTACAATTTCATTGGTAACCATGCAAACATGAGATAACAACCTCAATGCCACATCAATTAATTTATGCACATCAAATGGTAGTCTGGAATGTGCCAAATGCATACTTCCTCTCTCCCAGACAGCACATGCTAAGGAAAGATCCTGGGTATATATTACTGGGTTCATTATAATTTATACAACTTATCATATCAATGGAAATACCATGGAACTATCACCCACATGGAAGTGTGGATGATACTTCCATGGAAAGACCAAGTGCTTGGAATAGTTCAATGATCTTTATGTTTGTAAAGCGTTTGACATTATCTAACGAAAAAAATGCTGAGCCAGTGATAACGATATTGCACCGTACGTGACTTACATCGTGTTATGTTGTCCTGTTATGTTGAAAGTAACGGTATATTATCGAAATATATAGTAGCAAAACAGTCGGGTTTCATACCACACATACACACACCTAACTGCAAACTGTAGCGGTTTCACTCCGTCGCTCTCGGTCCTCCGCTAGAACCGAATTACTTTGTTTTTCTTTGCAAACCCCGTCAGAAAATAACAAATACAACACACAAAATAAAATACAAAAAAAGGAATTTTAAAAAGTATTCTAAATAAAAACAAAGCTATAATTATTGCAGCTAACACACACCGGGCACACACGAATCCGACTACCAACATTCTGAAAACACACATTACTAGACAAGTTATTTGTGGGACGTTTTACAAAAGTACGTAATATATGATATTAACCCAATAACCATATAATGGCTAAATAAAACAATGTTTTGCAATAGTAATATTTCGCCTGTTTATTTTCAACAGTTCGAGGCAGTTACACACGCAAACCGCTCTTTCTTGAAAAATTGTGGCGTACGTGTTTTCATATGTAACAGAACAACGGCAACATATGTATGGATGTAGTACTAAGACTAATAAATAATAATATTTTGGGCTACTTTGTGGAAACATGAGGGTACTGAATTTTATAATATTTACATTGAACGATGTTTTCATCGAACCCTTGTTTGTGTGAAGAAGTAATTCGGTACTACTATACGTAGCAACCAAAACAGTTTCACGGTGCATCTATATAACAGCATGCAGAGCCTACACCAATAAATGTCACTTCTCCCAAATCAAAACCCAAAGAAAAACGATGATCAATAAATTACGGTTACATCAACAGCGAAAGGTATTGGTGATGATTGGGTAGTGCCTCGAGATCACTGCATGGACTACACAAATTATCAAATATTACACATAATTGAAGTCCATCGCCTTCTACAACGATTTACCTACCTCCAATTGGGGTATCGAACTGTTCTGTTTTACTGCGATCAGCCATGATGAACGTTTCGTCTTCACTAGGTTCAGGTGTCACTCGATTGCTCGACATACACGACTGTTAGCTTCTGGGTCAGAGTGTTTTAGTGTAATTGTAAGCCCTACGCTGATAGGCAAATCACCCTGGTCTGGTATGGGATGACGTACAACATGCAGCACACTGCCTCCAGTGAACGTACAGATCGGACACCGTAGCAACACGATATGCAAATGATTAAATGGCATGTGACTCCCCAGGATGATCACAATTTTTTCCCCTTTCTCATATGTGTGATGTGTTTCAGGGATAAATTCATTCTATTCAAGACGTTTGGTAACTTTCGTTATGAACTCTAAAATGAAGTTAATTAACGTACGTTTACTCGTAAACGTTATGCAATACAGCGATAGTCTGTCTATGTAACAACATACTGTTTTCGACATCTCAACATCGCCTGTTTCAACTATTTTGGCAATGTTGGCTCTAAGGGTCAAGATATATTATGTGCTAGACCATGACATGGATGGTCATGATTATGTACATGTATTAAATTGGGCAAACATAATGACAGATTCATCATTGATGGGTAACGGTTTTATACCAACTACCATCCTATGACGCGTCAACGTGATGTGTACAACTCTCCTATCCAATCTGATTAAAATCTGATCTGACGTGTTGAAAGTGAGATGTCTTTATTTACCTCTATTTCCATCAAGTTGTTGACAAAACAAACGTCACAACACAATGGAAATAGAAGTAAGTAGGGAGCCGCTTTCAACACGTCAGATTTTAATCAGATTGTTCCCATCATATGATTTAATTGTTCTGTAAAAATATGAATATAATGTTGCACATTTTATGGTCTTTGAGATATGAACTTATATTACTAATCTAGTGACATTCCATTACGTAACAACATAGGTCTTCCACATCTCAGCAGTTGGTATTTTGGAATTGTTTGTACCAGGTACGATTGAACTGTCAACAAGTTTTAATATAACATGATGTGTTAATTTTAGAACTTCATTATATGACTTCATTGTCTTGTAGAAGTATAATTATAATATTACACAACTATTTTATGGTCTTTGAGATATGAACTTTTATTACTAATCAAGACAAGGTGATTGGATGTTGAGTGCCTAGTCCAGGTAGTTATGTTTTCCGTTGTTTTCCATATGGTCTCTGTGTTATTGGTTTCTTCTCCATCAGATGTATAACCATTACAGATTGGAAGAACCATTTTATATTGTCTTTTTAAGATGATATCAGTTTCCGCATCTACTATTTCTTGCGAGACTTCACATGTGCTGATGATGGTTATTACCTTTCTTCATAAAATACCGTAATAGAATGCTCTGTCCAAACACACTCAACACTGTACGTGTCGAGGGCTAGTCGAGATCAACATAAGAAGGTTCTAAACATGTACGTACCCATCTACCGACGTGAACACATCTTGCAGACTTGGACGATGTGTCAGATCACTAAATCATGCAATAGTAGGGAATCATTGTATATTGCCATGACAACCTATATGAAATTACAATTACTTATCTTATAGATGCTTCAACATCTTCGCATAAATATCGAAATCAATCAATCTTGGCCAGTTTATTCTATTTCATACCTTATTTCATAATATGGTATGCATAATTTTATGACTTTGATGCATTCGGATTGTTACTAGTCTAGTTCCTATACAGTATCGTTACCATTTACACCACCACTCACTCTTGGTTTAGTTAGAAACCACGTTGGCATTCAGACTACATTGTTACCAGTGAAACATGTATAATAGTTCCATATGTGCTTAGCCCTCGCAGTATAAATATTTCCGTCAAGTTTTGATTGACACACCTTTCAAAAACGTTCATTTATATAGCTACGCTTATTATTCAAAGAGAAACCGGGTCAAATGTTTGTAGCCTTTCTGAGTTCAGTTATTGTGGAAGACACTAGACGTCAATTTCCACAATTGCAATTTTCATTTGTCAAACAAGTGTCAGTAGAATATGGAAGTTGTCATTCAATATTAAACCACAGTTTCATGTTTATTCATATTCTTCAATTTGTACAATAATAACCAATAACTTATCAAAACTGTTGATCTGACCATAGATTGTAGTCCACATCGTCGTAAACCATACCCTCACGACCCTAGCTGTTTTAAGGCATCGTCAAAGATGTACCGCGGTGCGTGTTATAGAACAGATAACAGCTCTGATTTCGAAAATGGTACACCGATGGAGATTCAGTCATGGACTATGATGGGTCTCAAGTTTGACACCCAGCACATTGCTAGCTGTAGGTGAAACAGTAATGAAACACAAACAGGTCAACAGGTTGATTATGTACTTTATCTTCAGGACATGTAACTAAGGGTATGTAGTAATAAAGATCTACATATAAATTATTTATATCTTGGTTCACTAAGGCTAAATATATACTACTGGGATGCTACTTGATGTAATTACAAAGATTAGATCCACAGAACATATGTTCCATTGAATGATTTGGAACATCCACATCTTTTACATTGTCTGGGCTTCTGATATTTGGATGTAATGAAAGGTACTAGATATAGGCCTAGAACATGCATACATACATACATACATACATACATACATACATACATACATACATACATACATACATACATACATACATACATACACACATACATACATACATACATACATACATACATACATACATACATACAGACAGACAGACATACGCACACACACACATACATACATACATACATACATACATACACACACATACATACATACATACACACACACACATATATACATACATACATACACACACGCACGCACGCATACATACATACATACATACATACACACACACACACCCACCCATCCATCCATACACACATACACACACACATACATACATACACACATCTCCACATACATACATCTCTACATACATACATACATACATATATACATACACACATCTCTACATACATATACACACACATACATACATCTCTACATACATCTCTACATACATACATACATACATACATACATACATACGACAGACATACATTAAATTTCAGTCACTGCTTTGTACAGACTTGTCATCCTTCTATCCCATTATATCCACACAGCTATGCACAACTAGGGTTTCAAATGGGATACTGGTAACATAAGAACTACCGTATGTAATTGATACAAATGTCTGTTGGTAGTAACTAGAAGTCCTACAATACTTAAAGTGTAATAAGAAATAATGATGGCAATGACGGGTTCAACAGAATGATGTAAATATTCATGAAACAATACGGGAGGTGAGAGTATGTCAACAGGGCACACGACTGATATACATGGCTGCACAACATTTGAAGCAGGGTGCCATGCCCTGCTAAAACCCCTCATGGAGAACACTGCTATAGTTGTCATTTCTAACGCAGACACCCACCGGTGCAGTGTAGTGGTCCAAAAGTGTAGTTATGTATCAAATATAATGTACTCATAAAGAAAGTTTTATCACACAATAATGGAGATCAAGAAGAGTTGCAAAAAATGCCAGCTTTATTATTTCCAAAACTGATGAAAACACAGAATATCGCAGGTAATGAAAAATTGTTCCATTTCATAACAGTACCCTCTAGGTGAAGTTGATACATCACTGAATCACAGTAATTCAAAGTTAGTGTTCTTGTATTGATCACTATGTGGGGACTCACCAAAAAACCAACATTTCATCATTTAAATTCCTAAAACATTGGTTTTATTGAAGGTCACACTGCTGCCCTCTATCAGTTACAATGTTTAATTAAACATCACAGAGACACATATAATGTAAAATCTGCCTAATGTGTGGTACAATGTCAAAGCACAGTCCTTTGTGGCAGCTGATTTCAAGAAACTTTAAAAACCACTTCAAAAACTGTACAGTAACATTTCCACTGTTTACTACTGTTATACAGTTCCATTCATGTTAATAGATTGAGAGTAATTTTTAGGAAGATTCTACAGGAGTCACACCACTACAACCACTAATAAATCAAATGTATGGTAGCCTCTATAAATTTTGGCCTATATGTCACATGAGGGCGCTCTTATAAAATTTTCTGAACTCTGAAGCTCTTATAAAATTTTAATTTCATACCAGAGAGGGCGCTGTTTACAAGAAAGGTTTACCGATCTTGTTTGGTATGCTTGCAACTTAAAAATGAAATAAATGTGAAATAAAGTGCCAATCTAGAATTGTACACATGTTTTGCTCTAACTACTTACAAAATGAAATATTTATTTCCACACAAGTTGACAAAAAATGTAATAAGTATACTATGGTAGAAATGGGTTGTGCATAAAAATATTACACTGGCACTATTTTTATCAAAGATATACAATAACATGACACAATGACATGACAAAAAACCATAACAATTGCATGAGTTTTACAGTGTGGACTTTCTAGCTAGGAAAAAATAATGGGAGGCAAATATTTCATAAATGTACAGTCGGAGTGGAGTCAAACTTAAAACTTATCATTACAACAATTTTAAATAATGAATTGTGAGAGACTGAGAGATTCATCATTGTTTGTACCCTCAGTCTAAGATTGTATGTGATGTCATTATTATACCAATGTATTTATATGTCAGTCTGTCGGTTTTTATGATCACAACATATCAGTCAAAGTGTTACCCAAACAAGGAGCACACTGACTCATTTGTTCTTGTTAGTGCTTTACTTTCATAAGATCTGACACACAGTGACTCACTAATGATGTAAAGCACTCAAATTTTGTTCTACAATTTTAACAAATTTCGAAATGTTTTTAAAACATCCATGTTCTCCACAAGCATACCACAATAGGCGTATAGAATTACTAGGAATCAAAACATAACTAAATACAAGTTACTTGAAATACATGCCACGTTCAGTTTTATGATTGTACCAAGTTTATGAACATTTATCATCTTACAGTGATAGTCACAAACAAAAATTGAATGTGTAAGTAATGAAACTTCAGCATGCATGACATTTATCAACTGCACATGGCAAATACTCACGTTTGACTTAGAAATGAAAGGATCATGATGAGGAGATTCCGTCAAATTTATTGATCAAAGGAAAAGTAAACTTTCTTGTATCTACACACAAAGATTTGATGATTGAGAGTAAGTACACATGAAGTGAATGTTTGGAATTAATAATAGGAGTTACTTATAATGAGGTTTTGTAGTGCGTGGCCGAGTAGTGGCAGTGCGATTACGAGAGGAAGCTGCCTGGGCTTGGATCTGGTACGCCATCGGGTGTATCTTGAATCCATATAATCTGCAAGACGGAAATAACAGCAGAGGAAACTGATTAAAGGAATGAAGATGTGACTATTTATACTCTCTTTCTATGCCTATTGGGTGGATTTATGTTTTAACATGCGAGGGTCACTTCTTTTGTTGACCACTGGTGCGTGGAAAAGCAGAGCGATTGCGTGAAGCTGCCTGACATTGCAATTCGTAGGCCAAGTGATGAATCTTGAAACCATACAATCTGTATACATGGAAGATACAGAAAAGAAAAAAAAAATATACAAGGTATATGTTGTATCTCACCTTGTTAAAAAAGAAAAGAAATAACTCTCTGGACATGAATAACAGTAATCTACATAGCACACCAGACAAATTTAGGACTTTGATGAACTTTTTGTCCGTGTCTAATCATTTCAAATACAAAGGTAATACTGTTTAGATGAAAAGCATAGTAAAAACATCCGATCTTAGATGAGTGTAATAACAATTATGTTAAGATGAATTGCATTTTATTTTAAGTAATTGTTTGTCTGTGTATCACATGAATTATAAATCTGCAATGATTTACAAGCATTACAATGTAGCAGCTTTACTTGTTACATGCATTAATGATGGTAATTAATTATAATTAATTAATTAATGTAGCACGTATGAAACTAGTCCATTGCAAGGTCTGTGAATGATGCAACAATAAAATAACTCTATGTAAATGAATTTCAATGAGAATATAAAGATTGTGGAGTGATTTGTACATACAAAACAACTAAGCATGAGTTGATGTACTTGTAACAATTATCTATCTGTGATCAATACATTTAGTGTATACAATCTATACAATTAGTGTATACATACCTATGTACTACACACTCAGCAATGATGTAGTGTCTACGTGACAATTAGATGTATAGATCTGTGTCTATACAATTAGTTTATACATACCTATGTACTACACACCCAGTAGTTATGTAGTGTTATGTGTACATACCTGGTGTATAGGTGGTGAATACATACCTACGTACTACACACCCAGTAGTTATGTAGTGTTATGTGTACATACCTGGTGTATAGGTGGTGCATTACATACCTATATACTACACACCCAGTAGTTATGTAGTGTTATGTGTACATACCTGGTGTATAGGTGGTGAATACATACCTACGTACTACACACCCAGTAGTTATGTAGTGTTATGTGTACATACCTGGTGTATAGGTGGTGAATACATACCTACATACTACACACCCAGTAGTTATGTAGTGCTATGTGTACATACCTGGTGTGTAGGTGGTGAATACATACCTACTTCTACACACCCAGTAGTTATGTAGTGCTATGTGTACATACCTGGTGTATAGGTGGTGCATACATACCTACGTACTAGACACCCAGTAGTTATGTAGTGTTATGTGTACATACCTGGTGTATAGGTGGTGCATTACATACCTACGTACTACATACCCAGTAGTTATGCTATGTGTACATACCTGGTGTATAGGTGGTGCATACATACCTACGTACTACACATCCAGTAGTTATGTAGTGCTATGTGTACATACCTGGTGTATAGGTGGTGAATACCTACTTCTACACACCCAGTAGTTATGTAGTGCTATGTGTACATACCTGGTGTATTGGTGGTACATACATACCTACGTACTACACACCCAGTAGTTATGTAGTGTTATGTGTACATACCTGGTGTATAGGTGGTGCATTACATACCTACGTACTACATACCCAGTAGTTATGCTATGTGTACATACCTGGTGTATAGGTGGTGCATTACATACCTACGTACTACACACCCAGTAGTTATGCTATGTGTACATACCTGGTGTATAGGTCGTGCATTACATACCTACGTACTACACACCTAGTAGTTATGTAGTGTTATGTGTACATACCTGGTGTATAGGTGGTGAATACATACCTACATACTACACACCCAGTAGTTATGTAGTGCTATGTGTACATACCTGGTGTATAGGTGGTGAATACATACCTACATATACTACACACCAAGCAGTGACGTAGAAGTCTATGAGTATATACCTGGTGTATAGGTGGTGCATACATACCTACATACTACACACCCATTTAGTAGTGATGTAGTAGTGTAAGTGTTGGTGTATATATATATATATATGTGGCTATATAGTTAGTCCATACATACCTAGGTACGAACTGATTAGGTGGACGTTTGGGTCTATATTCTGGATGTACCATAAACAACATGTGGGGAAATCCTGTACCAAAGTAAGCTCCATCTGTATGATGGTGTCTGGATGATTTCGGCGTGTACACATCTTGACATTTTGGACAATATAGTTTGACCATAGCTTCCCCTGGAACATCTGATAGACCTGGAAAAAACCATACTCCATAACTTAATATGTTTGAGTACAGATTCTATCTAACAATACTGCTAGACAAAGACATGAGAAGCAGTCTATATAATGATAAAGTATAGCACCTTGTATCCATCAAGTGATGCTCACTGGCGCTTTACAATAAACATTGTCACAAATAAATTCTCTTGAAAAGGTATGTCTTTAGACTTTAGTCTTGACTTGAAAGTCTCAATACTTGGTGCAGAGCTGACAGTATTTGGCAATCAATCTCCATATGATGTATGTAGCCTTCCATCAAAGGTAAATAATTATTGGTAATGTGAAACCAGATGACCTATCTCTATGTAATCATGAATGGGCGACATAGTGAGAATACTTACCTATGGGTAAACATGGTTGATTTTCACAGTAGACCCGTGGACAATGACCAAAGTCTCCCTGAAGATATTTTTCTAGCTGTCGAACAAGAAAATCAAGAGTTATACATATATTTCAGAGGATACTGAATAAGCATATATTGATAAATGATTTCACCTCTTGTGGCTAGTTTTAAAATATTCTGGCCATTGTCATTTCTTGCATCAATCACAGGGATACACCTGTTTTGACATGATCACATAGTGAAAGAATGATGGAGAAATTGGTATTAACTGATTTTATCAATAGAATGTTCTCATCAGTAATCAAAATCTACATCTTTTCTAAATTCAGTCACTCAAAACTGATGTAGACCTATGATGGATTCAAGTCATTAGTGAAAAGCTTTATCTATATTTGGCAGTACATTACATTACACTACATTATCTACATTTGGCAGTACATTATCTACATTTGGCAGTACATTATCTGCATTTGGCAGTACATTATATACAACTTACAACATGTAAATATTTTGATTTTATGAAATCAATATGTAACAATCCATTGTGTCAACCTATGCTGGAACACTGCTTTTTACTAAAAACAATTCATATTTTTCAAAATCATCTTTTCTGTTGAAATCAAAATGTTCACGTTGAGCAGTTTGAACACAAATCATTCACTTTGAACTCAATGATTGTTGCAGTAAGGGAATGAACTTTGAGAGTATTCCTGTAAAGTCTGTCAGCAATATAACTTACCATCAGAGCAATACCTCTATTTGTCATGATGAATCTGGCATGAATAAGTCCATACAGCATTTCTGCTGCTTGTTCTATCAGATCACTTTGATTGGGATTTTCTTCTAAATCATCATCTGAAAAGATTATATATAATTATGAACAAAGGATTATGAACTCAATTTTCTAGGGAGTGAGTTTTCTTATCATGTATTTTGTCATTGTTCAAATTAAAAAAATAAAGTCAGTATGATATCAAAATTAGATTATTTTAGAACCTAGCTTGTCATGAGCTTGTTCTATTATTTCATAGATTTTCATAAAATGATATACCATACAATGTGAGTTGACAGCTAGGTCACGTCTGCCTCCATCAACGAACAGAATAGACTTAAAAGTAAGGGAATAACAAACAAACAATTTCAGAGTAGCCGGACAACCTTCATTGGTCCCTGCATACATTGCATACGTACGCAAGTGACTGGTAATTGCATCTTACACTCTCATTGGCTGAGATGACCAACTACACAAAATAATGTAAAGGATTGTGGGAATATATACATTTCCATGGTAATGCAATATAGCAGATCCAAGATGGCAATTATTAGTTACATGTAGTCTCACACGAACTGATAGGTCATGTGATGACACAGAGACCAGTCATGTGATGGCGCAGGGACCAGTCATGTGATGACATAGGGACCAGTCATGTGATGACATAGGGACAAGTCATGTGATAACACAGGGACCAGTCATATGATGGCGCAGGGAGTCACGAAAGGATAAGTGAGCTATACTTACCAGGCTCTAAATCTAATATCATGTCTAAGGCTTGTCTGTAATGTGGAACTTGTTCATTTAAACCTGTTAAATTAAACTTGTCTTGAATATAATCTTCATCAACCTGAAAGAAAGTAGAAAATAATCATCAGTGTCTCTGCCTGGGTAACATATTTGGACAAAGCATATTGATTGTGCTTGTTATATAATATAGACTTACAACTGTTATCAAATTTTTATTTACAATTTTGTTTGTACATCACTAAATATTAGAAACCCTTTGGAGCCAAGTACTGGCCAATATCTGTACAGCACTAAATATTAGAAACCCTTTGGAGCCAAGTACTGGCCAATATCTGTACAGCACTAAATATTAGAAACCCTTTAGAGCCAAGTACTGGCCAATATCTGTACAGTACTAAATATTAGAAACCCTTTGGAGCCAAGTACTGGCCAATATCTGTACAGCACTAAATATTAGAAACCCTTTGGAGCCAAGTACTAGCCAATATCTGTACAGTACTAAATATTAGAAACCCTTTGGAGCTAAGTACTAGCCAATATCTGTACAGCACTAAATATTAGAAACCCTTTGGAGCCAAGTACTGGCCAATATCTGTACAGTACTAAATATTAGAAACCCTTTGGAGCCAAGTACTGGCCAATATCTGTACAGCACTAAATATTAGAAACCCTTTGGAGCCAAGTACTAGCCAATATCTGTACAGCACTAAATATTAGAACTCCTTTGGAGCCAAGTACTGGCCAATATCTGTACAGCACTAAATATTAGAAACCCTTTGGAGCCAAATACTAGCCAATATCTGTACAGCACTAAATATTAGAAACCCTTTGGAGCCAAGTACTAGCCAATATCTGTACAGTACTAAATATTAGAAACCCTTTGGAGCCAAGTACTGCCAATATCTGTACAGCACTAAATATTAGAAACCCTTTGGAGCCAAGTACTAGCCAATATCTGTACAGCACTAAATATTAGAACCCCTTTGGAGCCAAGTACTAGCCAATATCTGTACAGCACTAAATATTAGAAACCCTTTGGAGCCAAGTACTAGCCAATATCTGTACAGTACTAAATATTAGAAACCCTTTGGAGCCAAGTACTAGCCAATATCTGTACAGCACTAAATATTAGAAACCCTTTGGAGCCAAGTACTAGCCAATATCTGTACAGCACTAAATATTAGAACCCCTTTGGAGCCAAGTACTAGCCAATATCTGTACAGCACTAAATATTAGAAACCCTTTGGAGCCAAGTACTAGCCAATATCTGTACAGTACTAAATATTAGAAACCCTTTGGAGCCAAGTACTAGCCAATATCTGTACAGCACTAAATATTAGAACTCCTTTGGAGCCAAGTACTAGCCAATATCTGTACAGCACTAAATATTAGAAACCCTTTGGAGCCAAGTACTAGCCAATATCTGTACAGTACTAAATATTAGAAACCCTTTGGAGCCAAGTACTAGCCAATATCTGTACAGCACTAAATATTAGAACCCCTTTGGAGCCAAGTACTAGCCAATATCTGTACAGCACTAAATATTAGAAACCCTTTGGAGCCAAGTACTAGCCAATATCTGTACAGTACTAAATATTAGAAACCCTTTGGAGCCAAGTACTAGCCAATATCTGTACAGCACTAAATATTAGAAACCCTTTGGAGCCAAGTACTAGCCAATATCTGTACAGTACTAAATATTAGAAACCCTTTGGAGCCAAGTACTGGCCAATATCTGTACAGCCCTAAATATTAGAAACCCTTTGGAGCCAAGTATTAGCCAATATCTGTACAGCACTAAATATTAGAAACCCTTTGGAGCCAAGTACTGGCCAATATCTGTACAGCACTAAATATTACAATCTTTCACATAAGATTTTCAGAGAGCTTATCAACAACTTGCTATTTGTAAAGTGCCAGAAGTGAGCATTACTAATGCATACTTGGCCCTCTATGTTTTTTTTTTAATCATCCTCTAAAACAAAAGAAGATTTAAAGCAACGATAAAATACAAACCTCACAAAAGAACTCATTTCCCCGGAGACCACAAAACCAGGATATCCAGGATACCTCCTCTGAACTACTCATTACCTGTAAACAATTAAATACAATGAGTTGAAAGTTATCATTTATTTGTAATACTTCACTGTAAGCATGTAGTACATGTCTCAGACTATAAATTATAGTTCTTCATCTTTCAAGATTAAATATTTTATTTTGAAATTGCGTCCCAACATTATTTTGGCTGCTAAACTTAAACCTCACTTCATCATAGCAATCTACACCAAAATATTTGGGTCTGCGTTTCTGCGTTTAAGCATACTCTTTATAAACATATTATAAACTGAATATTGAGACAAAGAGGTCTATGTTGTTTTACATAATATATAAATACATCAATATCATATATGTGTGTGCTTGTGTCCATTTAACAGCTCACGATGGTGCTGCTCAGTTTGGTATGCTTATACTATAACATCCATTGTAAAACTTTCTCACAACAACTTCACCATGCATGTCATAGCAAAAGAAAATGAAATTCCCAACAACTTCAAATTATGTACAACAGGAAGATACAATGGAAGCTTGATATGAATTAACTTTATCCGTAGACTTGCATGTCTAACTCTAACTCCCAAGCTTGAATACAAATGCGTCTTGTTACATGTAGCTGCAATAATTGTAGCGTTTTGATAATACAGTTTTTTTCTTCTGTTTTTGAGTTTTTTAATTCCGTTATTTCATTGCAAAACAAATGCTAAAATTCCTGCTAGGCAAACTCAAATAGACAACATCACGCTGAAATCATGAGCGAGATGTCAGCATACTACCCATTTCAAAATGCTGCAGTGTGTTGCTACTTTGGTGATTTTGATGGGCTTGGGGTACCTCTGAACATTTATTGGGCTTGAAGGCTACGTAATTAATGCCAACGTTAGGATATGTCCGATTTTTTGGCAGGTAAGGTGTATATTAGTAGAAAAATCCACCAATGTGATTCAGATCTGTTTCGCAGTCGTCTTTTGGCATTGACATTACATAAATTGTAGGGCTTGTTTCCAGTTAAACATCGGAATGAAGAAAATGCGAAGAAAAAAAACCGGAAAAAAACCCAACCTGAAACCGTACAATTGTTGCAGCTAGTGTGTTATATATGAAGTCACTGCCAGTCCACTGACCTACATGTACATTGTCATTATTACCTCTTTGAAAAATCTAGGACAAAAATTTACCTTTCATTGACGATGTGAAACACGCTAACAAAAACAAACATTTTCCAATTTTATTTTTATAATACCAGTGAGGTTGGAATGTAGTAAATCATAATTTTTAGCAATGCCAATAGGCTAGCCTAGGCCTCCGGGGTTTGGCCAAAATTACAAACTGATTCTTTTTGTTCTACAGTTCGAAACTGTAGTTTTAGTTTTAAAAACAAATAAATCGGTCTTTTCGATCCTGGCATTTCTTCCGCTTACAGATGATACAGTGATTACATACAGCGGACCAACGAGGACCTCTCACACTAATCCTGTATCTGTATGAGCTTACGAGTGTGAAGCTACCATCATATTCATATTCATCTTCACTTTCAAAAGTTGACCTCTAGCTCAATGTGAATATGATGATAGCTTCACACGTTCATCATCAGATTCGAAGTCTTCCGAATGGGTACGAACACGCGTTCGGTAAATCACATATCCTTCATTGGCAGGTTGAAATCATGTCATTGTAATTACTTTTCACTTGATTTGCGTGGATTTGCATGCTTTCTTCTTATTTTTGCCAGAGTATCCAATTTGCACCATGAATTATTGTTGTCATGGACCATAATTTTTACAATCGATTGCGTTGACCCTCCCCGATCAAGGGAACTACATACATTGTGATAATTGTGGTCTTGACAACACTATTTTGTTTAAATTTCACCAGTGTAAGTGTTAAGTAGGGTTTCAAAGATAGCGACACTGCAGGAAATCAAAACACATCCAGCCAAGCCGTATTATATTACATTACTCATACAGGTTTTTTGTACACCCAAATATTGATATTTCATTTTCAAAGATATGGGAAAGGCATACTAAACATCCAAATTAGTTTTTTATATGACAACAATAATTCATGGTGCAAATTGGATACTCTGGCAAATCCACGTAAATGAAGTGAAAAGTAACTACAATCACATGATTTCAACCTGCCAATGAAGGATTTATGTGATTTGCCGCGGCCCGAACGCTTGTTCGTACCCATTCGGAAGACTTCGAATCTGATGATGAACGTGTTAAGCTACCATCATATTCACATTGAGCTAGAGGTCAACTTTTGAAAGCGAATATGAATATGAATATGATGGTAGCTTCACACTCGTTGAGCTGAGTAGAAAGTACGAGCTAAATACTAAAAGTACGACATGACACTCGTGACGTCCGGGCCATGGTAGGGGTTTTTGCTTCAGAATAGACGAGAAAATGGTAAAATTACTTACCTAATCTTACTGATTGATAAATAAGGATATAAATTATGAATGAAACACACGTTTCATTAAATAATACTGGGTCTAATTTCACTGACAATTATTGCACCCAGACTAGCACGAAGCCATTCGTTCTTAGTAACTCCAAACTGCGCATGTGTTGAAGTATCCTTCTACAAGACATTAGACGTTTTGTAATTGGCCAATCGTGTTTTTCCTCTAACCAATTTATTTTTCCTTAATATGCAAGAAAAGGATATTTCCTTAATGACGTCGTTTATAAAAGAATTATAAAATTTAGAAGAAATTACGATATGATTAAATCTGGCATTTAATTTTGCAAGATGATGTGGAACCAGCAGTCAAGTTTCATCAGCACAGTAGCCAATCAAAAATGATGTTACAGACATGGATTCGGGATTTCGCCAGATACATTCCCATTTCGCGCCGCTAGTGGCGTGGTAAGGCGTATTAACCACCTATGTCATGTAATTTTGCCAATGTGGTATTTATTTTCTATTTTTACAAACTACGTTTTTTGTCTTTAAATTTTCTATTTTGATTCATTTTAAATCAAATCTACAGATCATACACAATGTTGGTGTAGAAAATCAGTAAATAGTTTTGTTGACGGTAAACTAGAGAAATCATAATAACAAAAACTATAATAATTTTGACACACTTAGAGAGTTCAAAACATGTGTCGCCCTGTGTAGCGCGCTAACATTGAACATCAAACTTTGTCGAGTATCGCACTGAGTTGAACTGGTAAGCTATCGTATGTGAGCATGTATAAAACTATTATGCATCGGGGGCATGTACTATTACTTAGATTGTTGTTTTCCTTGTCTACGGACTAAAATATAACAGCTTTTTGACTATAATATAATTTCCTAGCTGTGAGGAAATAACTGGAGATTGATACATTTGTAGCAGCAGGGTTCGCATGTTTTACGAAAACAGCAATCTACGCAATAATACGTGACCCGGTGGTACTATGTATTTCACATTGCAAGGACTGTTTGCTATTCATGTCGAGCTTAAAAAATTTGCCTTCGTGTGAAATCTTATGTCCGTTTCTCCACAGCGGTTTTATGTGTTGATGAAATGTAACGATAGCTTCCGTAAGATTGTTGATATTGTCTGATATATGAACGCGTACGACTATGAAGTTGGCACCATATTCACATTTTTGTATCCACATTGCAATGTTACCATCAATCACGTATGAAGTTGGCGCCAAATTTACGTACAAGTGATTGGCAGTCACATTTTACATGTAATGTGAATACAAATATGAATCATAATGAATATACATATATGGATAATGATAATCTCATCATGGAAGTGTGGGTTATACTTCCATGATCTCATGTACATGTACACTTGTGGCATGCTGGGATGTTTCTTAGCAGCTAGTGTACACAATTAAAAATTTGTACTTTGTTCCCACTAGAATGTCTAATTTTCGATAAAAAATTTGAAAAGTGTGGCGGAACTCTATCATTCATAACATCGAGCACAAAAATACCTATTTGATAATCTTGTTGCTTGTAAATATCCAAATACGAAGGTTTTTAAATAAGTGATCTGAGCTGAATGGGTATTATGGCTGCTGAATGTGATCGTACAAATTGTATGAACAATTTTCTTCTGAGTGGTGAGAATTTCTTTTAGACAAGACTGATAAATACTACTACAAACTTCCAGACCATATGACAAATGGGGAATTGTATGTGTATTCACACAACATCAAAAGAATGTGCTCCCTTGAGAAAAGCTTGATTTCAGAGATGATTACAGACCATTACTTACCTGCATAATTAAGATATGTGTTCTTTTGTGTGTTTAGATTTTGACGTGATCTGGGTTACTATACAGCGCACAGTTTAGTGGTACAGGTGATACTTCAGTGTAACCCACCAAGGTGAAAGGTGTTGTTTTAACATTTGAGGATTATAAAATGGCAGAACGACCTGAAGATTTGAATCTACCCAATTCTGTGGTGGCTAGAATTGTGAAAGAAGCAGTGAGTTCAATTTCAAAGTTTTAATATTGACCACAGGTACATGGTTGTTATGGTTACCGTTACGATGAGCACACAAAATATAAATAGTTTAGGTCTTCATTATTCATTATGGAATCTTTGTAGCCACACTTTTGCACTTACAGGAAGTACAACCTGTGACAGGCTAGCATGAACAAACAGAACTTATTAGAAACAGGAAAGGTAAACAAATCAATTGCAGGGTCAGGAAGTACAACCAATGACCGGCTAGCATGAACAAGCAGAACAAACAGGAAAACAAGGGAGTTTTTGTATAGAAGCCCTTCTGTTTGTTTCCATTAAGCAAATATTTTATGTTATTTATCTGTGGTTTCTGTTCTGGTAAAATGAAACAGTAATCATGTGACACATACATGGTGGGGGGGGGGGGGGCTATGTGAACAAAATGTCACTTCGATAAACTTATATTGCTCCAACTTGATTATTGTATTTCTCATCTATAGCGTACATTAACATGCTATATTGACTTCATTTTTTGTGTGTTTATTAGATCCCTGATGGAGTGAATGTGTCTAAAGAAGCTCGCAGTGCAATATCTAGAGCAGCCAGTGTTTTTGTATTGTATGCTACAGCCTGGTATCCTTTCATATTATGAGACGTGTTTTTACATCAATTGGTTCAAAACTGATGTAAATTAATTTGGTTTTGTAAAATTGAATCATAGCTGGTTTCTGTCCCCATCAACAAACTGAGCAATCAATATATAGATTTTTTATTTACCTGATTTTCTTTTGATTTCCTCGCGTATCAAATTTTCATTTACAGTAATTCAAAGACATAAGTTGCAAAGTACTGTGACTCACTACTGGTACTTGCCATTTAACAGTCAGCATTCAAACCAGCCATTCAAAGTACTGTGACTCACTACAAGTACTTGCCATTTAACAGTCAGCATTCAAGCGGCAAACCAGCCATTCAAAGTACTGTGACTCACTACTGGTACTTGCCATTTAACAGTCAGCATTCAAGCGGCAAACCAGCCATTCAAAGTACTGTGACTCACTACTGGTACTTGCCATTTAACAGTCAGCATTCAAGCGGCAAACCAGCCATTCAAAGTACTGTGACTCACTACTGGTACTTGCCATTTAACAGTCAGCATTCAAGCGGCAAACCAGCCATTCAAAGTACTGTGACTCACTACTGGTACTTGCCATTTAACAGTCAGCATCCAAGTGGCAAACCAGCCATTCAAAGTACTGTGACTCACTACTGGTACTTGCCATTTAAGTCAGCATTCAAGCCAGCCATTCAAAGTACTGTGACTCACTACTGGTACTTGCCATTTAAGTCAGCATTCAAGCCAGCCATTCAAAGTACTGTGACTCACTACTGGTACTTGCCATTTAACAGTCAGCATTCAAGCCAGCCATTCAAAGTACTGTGACTCACTACTTTAAGGACATGCCATTTAACAGTCAACAAGCCAACCGCTCTGTCAACTGTTCAACCATCTTGACAATTGACTCCATTTATTTCTTACTTAATTACTGGCTGGCTACTGTATTAATTGTTCAACCATAATAACTCTACTTGTTTGTCACTCAATACCAAAGTGGACTCATACTGTGATCAAATTGTAGTGTTTATTGCAGCAAGAGTTGTACAGCAATGAATTCAATCTTGAATACACCATATTCTGGTTAATACCAACCTTGCAGTCATTTTGAAAGTAATGAGCTACATCACATGGCAGTACATGAACCAACAAAATATTGTTAAAACTTCTCTATGAGTTCCTAAAAATGATGTGATCTGAAACAAAGTTAGCAGAGTATCTTGACCTGTTGAGAATGTCACCAAATTTCACTGAGAAATATTGTGAAGTAATGGCTGGAAAATTATTTAAAAAAATTTCAAATGAGGCTCAGTACTCAACTATCATGGTCCGCTCTTCTGTTGTGAAAGCTGTTTATGAACAGCGCTCCAAGTGGCCAAACTGTGTGATCTTTTGTCTTTCTGATAAACCAGCACATGGCTTGTGGTAACATACCAATTCCACCATGTTAAATGTTTCCTTGACTTGACATGTAGTGCCAACAACTTTGCATTGAAAGGTAAAAGGAAAACATTAACAGGACCTGATGTGTTAGCAGCCATGGAAGAAATGGAATTTGAACATTTTGTTGAACCACTTAGAGAAAATTTAGAAGGTGAGGATTCCAGATACATATATCACAATTAGATACGCCAAATCTTGTGGGATTGGTTCCAAATTTATACAGAAAATGTGTGTATGTATGGCTTGGGAGGTAGGGGTATTCTCAGATTTATACAGAAAATGTGTGCATGTGTGGCTTGGGAGATAAGGATATTCTCAACTGGGTATGATCTGCCATCACTTTCCTCACAAAAATCCCTAAACATTGATATGCGTGTCTGTCAAAAATTTCCCAAAATATGGGGTTGATAAAAATGTGTACTGGTAACCTAGAAAAATGTTGAAATATCTCACACATAAAAAGTATAAACCACCTTCAGAAAATCTATTCTACAATCCAAATTATGCTCACTATTGCAGAGGCCTTGTGATGGTAGGTGGTCATCCTCAGCAGATGTAGTGTTCCCAGTGGCCAAAAGTACTTAATCATGCATCCCGTATACCTCAAAATATCGTTAAAAATGGATACATGTTTAGAAACTGGGCAGCACACCCATGACTAAAATTTATCCGGGTATCAATGATTAAAAAAAATATCAAATATATATTGATGATTGTTATGAATAATTCAAACTGTTGGAATATTTGCTGTTTTACCTGTTAAGTTACGCTGTGTACTTTGAAGACAGTTGATGGCAATGAAAGTGATTTTGTACTTGTAATGTTGTTGCTATGGTAACTACATTTGAGCAATTGTTCTTGTCCTCAGCATTTAAAAAAGAACAGAAGGACAAAAAAGAAGCCACAGAAAAGAAAAAGAAGATCAAAGCTGAAGCTGAGAAGTCAAAAACAGAAAATGATGAAATACAGGAAAGTGACAAAGACAGTGAGGAGGGGAAAGATGGGGAGGATGATGATGATGATGATGATGATGATGATGAAGAAAGCAAAGATGAAGAGATGGAGGAAGAGACAAAAGATGAATAGATTGAGATACTGGTTTTAACAAATAATACATTCCTATACGAACAGTTCTTGTAAGACTGGACTGATACATGACAGCATTGCATATTGAAGAGCTCATTTGCATACACTTTGATAACAGTCTCAAAGATTTTCCACTTTTGTAACATGTCATGCTGTAATTGTGTCAGTGCATAACCCATTTCAAATTGCATATAAAGTGGGCACACTACATGTAAGTCACTTGGTAACCACATAGAAAAGGATAGGAGAACACCTTATTTTGGTGCGATAAGAAATTGTCATTTGCATGTCAAACTATAGAGGGCACACTACACAGCATAGATTCATACTATGTTAGCAAAGATGCCAATATTTATAAAAAAACACAAGTTGAAGACGTGTATTTCCAATCTCTTTATTGATCCCACTGTCTTTGCAAATCATATGCAAGTTCATTCCTCAAAAATTAACAAAAGTTCATCTTTTCTTTAAATTTAGCCATTTGAAAGTTTACTTGTTTTAGATTTTTTTGTAATACAGAATAATAAACTAAAAATACTCAGTTGTGACAAATCGAAAAAGACTGCTGTATTGTGGTGCACATACAAATAAATATTTAAAATTACAAAATTCAAAGTGTGGACATCTATGTGAAAAGGTAACAGCTTTGGCTGTTGGACTGCAAGATACGTTGTGTTGTTCCAGCCTCTCGGTTGACTGATGTGTGAGAGGTGTACCTTTGACTGTGTGTGAATCATAACAGTTGAAATTCTACTTCTCTCATAACCTCTGTAGATGACAGGATAGTCAATTTAGCAAGTGTTCTTCCTAACAGCCTACATACTCATTAGGTACTTCAAATTTAGTATTTTAAGCCACGCCCTCATTGTCTTCAAACTGATGAAAAATAAGCATATCACCTGTTGACATTCAGGGTTATCCACTAGACAGGTCATGTTTTTGTATACAGCCTAATGGGTCACATTCAGGTACTTTAGCATAATAAACATAATACATCATGTGACATAATTAAAATAATATAGGCATCATGTGACTTATTTAACATAATATAGGCATCATGTGACTTAATTAACATAATATAGACATCATGTGACTTAATTAACATAATATAGGCATCATGTGACTTAATTAACATAATATAGGCATCATGTGACTTAATTAACATAATATAGGCATCATGTGACTAAATATGGTATCCATGAGATGTGCTAAATTTGAATAATTGAGTTGACAGGCTGTATGGAAAGAATGCTTGCCAGGTTGATAATCCAGTGTGCTACAGAGATCACCTCATCACAGTGAGTGTTTCACTGTGACATCCTTTACCTTGAGACAACATTATAAAGACTGATTCTAATCTGTGACTCAGAATTGCCTTTCTTACTGGTCTTACCATTCTATTGTTTCTAAAGTTTTTTGCCATACATTAAAAGACATCGCTATCTGATGGTATATCACATAGCATTACCAAATATGGTATATCACAGCATTACCAAATATGGTATATCACATGGCATTACCAAATATGGTATATCACATGGTACTTCCAAATATGGTATATCACATGGTACATTGTATTTGTTGTACATATTACCAAATATGGTATATCACATCGCATTACCAAATATGGTATATCACATGGTACATTGTATTTGTTGTACATATTACCAAATATGGTATATCACATCGCATTACCAAATATGGTATATCACATGGTACATTGTATTTGTTGTACATATTACCAAATATGGTATATCACATGGTATTTGCTGTACATTTTACCAAATACCCAGTATGGTATTTTTTTGTACATACCTGATACAATCAAATGTGGCATATTACGTTGTTGTACACACTTCCAAATATGATATATCACATGACAGTAGGTAATCATTACAGATCCAATAGTTCTTAGTCTATCTCAAACCTACTCACATTGTAGTATATATCATATACACAGTGATATGGTGTATTGGAAACCTGTTGTTGCAGTCAAAGTAGAACAAACTTACAGGAGAAACTATGAAAACCTTTCAAATCAACACAATATTTGCAAATAAATCTGAACTTTGGCAGTGTAAATGTCATAACTTCAGACATTCAAATTTACATTTTAGTTTACATCGTGGTTGGCAGTTCATAGATTACAATAAAAAAAAAAAATGATTTCATTTTTCAATCGATCAATAAATGCAAGTTGTCTTGAGTTTTGTACTACAATATATGATAACAAGGCTGACTGAGGTGAGAGTGAAACCTCGACAAGCTAAAAGTCAGTTTTATAGATACATACAATTTGGTTATTTAAGTGTTAAAAATTTCAATGATTTAACAAACGTTTTAGAATTCAAGTGAAATCATGATAGCAAAAGACACTTTGCGAAAAAAAACTGATGTCTTTGCAAACTCCCAACTGATATTGAGCAATGGAATTAGCGTAACTACCAGTGGTGATCCAGCACTAATTGTCTGTCGACTGCAGGTAAGTTCTAACAGGCCAGTTCCAGTTGTTTGTGGGTTTTTTGGGTCACCTGAGATTTCACATTTTATTTTAAAACTTGATCAAAAGATCACTGAAGTTTGTATGTTAGATAACCAAACTACAAAGAGAACTGACTTTGCTAGTCTATCTGACACCTTATCTAGTACAGTACACAAGTAGACATCTGTACCTGGTACAAAAAAATTTAATAATATACTTTGGAAGGAATATTTTGTCTTTAACTATTTGTTTTGTGTAAAACATTCCAGATAACTAAAATAAGGTTTATTATGCCTTATTTTCTTTGTAGTTACAACAAATACACAATAGAATTGAACTGAACTGAATTGAGAAAAAAAATGTTTAAATCATTGTACATGTATTGAAAATAGTTTCAATATCCGCTGATGACAGAAGATATGGCACTATACAATTGAAGACAGCACAGTTAGCACCACCAAGAACACAAATTTTTATATTTGCACAATGTTATCCACTGAAATTGTCAGTAAATATCTAAATATGTTCATTGTAATCAATGCTATGTAAGAAATCTATATTCACATATGCTGTGTAGAAATATCTCTGAAAATACAAGAAAATTTGTCCTAGAAAACTGAAAGAATTACTGTCCTGTGAATTTATTCACTATTTTCAGTGGTCATTGTCATGACGATGTAAATGTCACATGGATAATGCAGACTCCTCAACTATCTCCTAAATATCACTATGGCAGGCTACATCGTGATCAATATGTGCACATCAATACAATGAAAGCATCATAGCAAGTTTTACACTGATTTCATTTGAGTTGTATATTGCAAAAAATAGAACTATATCCATATAGTAAAGGACAGTATGTCCACTGATCTATTTGTTCAGTTCAGATCTGATTTACAAAGACATTACATTTTACAAAGTTGCACTAAATCACCACACCTTCATTTGTAGATTTATTAGGGCGATAAATGCAAGTATAAGCATAGATTCCACTGTCTATGCTATACGAAAGAAAAGAAAAGACTTTGCCCATATTCTTGGTTATGGTCATCAAAGTTCATTCTCCTTGCCATATATATGTTACTGAAATTGTACACTCAACAGAAGCTGAAGAAGAAAAAAGTTCAAAATCTACATTGTACTATAAATTGAAAACTTTACATGTAATATGTGATAGAAAAGTATAATGAGGCACTGACTTAATGTAATGAATTGGCAAATAACTTACTTGGATTTGAAGGAAAGAAAGAAAACACCATTTTATTAAATCTATATTATATGTACAGGTAGTTTGGTGGAGGACTAGTGGGTGGATTGAGTACTTTGGTAGTTTGGTGGAGGACTAGTGGGTGGATTGAGTACTTTGGTGGACGACTAGTGGGTGGATTGAGTACTTTGGTGTATAGGAAGATTTATATGATGCCAAACACAAACTAACAATGAGTACCAAAATAGAGTCTATTAAAGTTATCTACATACTTTATAAATTATATTTAGACATTTGTGAAAATGTGAAAGAAATATCTACAGCAATACCCTGTCTATCCAAGGCACCTAGCATACATTATAATCTTCTAATGTACGCTGTATTCATTGACTAACATTAGGCCACACTAATCAGTGATGAACATTTAGCCACACTGTGGTGGTTAACACATAATTACATTAGTCATTGACTAACATTTGGCCACACTGTGGTGGTTAACACATAATTACATTAGTCATTGACTAACATTTGGCCACACTAGTCAGTGATGAACATTTAGCAACACTGTAGGCTAATATTTAGTTACATTAGTCATTGACTAACATTTGGCCACACTAGTCAGTGATTTAGCTAGACTAGTCACTTACTTACACCTAACTTTCAATTTACAACAATTATCTGAAATATTTTATCTTAAAAATTTAAGTAATTTTTCAATACATTCTGAAAGTAGACAATCTCATCCCAAACACTACAGCATTATAGGTTGCCATGACAACATACATATAAGAAATATAACTAACTCAGGTTGGATGACTTTTCAACTTTACATCTACAGAGTATAACATACATTGCTAGAAATGATTAAGTAAGTCCTGCATCTATTTGTATCCATGGAAACCAAGCAATTTCTTTTCCCTTGGAAACATGAAACATTATTTTTCTCTGACTGTATAATAAGAGTACTCTTAGTAGTATCCTAAAAATGCAATGGTTTTAATGAAATAACTAGCTTGGTTACAGGAACATCTTAAATGTTTACTGACGAAGTGTCCATTTTATAATTTTAAGAGACTGGTAGTATTCTTGGAATATGATATACTCTACGACATGGTATGGCTAGAGTTAGAAAATTATGTCTTATGATTTGTACACTATACAGGAAGACTATATGTAGTGTACAATCAGATGTCAAATTTCATGAAGACCTCCAAACTGTAACCATGGTAACTAACATGTAAATAGAAATTGAGTTGCATTGATGCTTTGAGTCTCTTTTATACACAGAGTGACTCAATTATCAGACTTATGTCAGTATTAACAGAGTTGTCTTTTTTTTTGACCTCAGAACTTTTCTTTTTTGGACCAGATTTATACACTTTTTCTGTTGGTGCAACTAAAAATAATTTAGTGAGGTAGCGTTGCCATACAAAGAATAGCAGTTTATGATGGTGACACAAAAGATATTAAGATGCAGGGTGTGATTCTATCAATTGTTGGACTGTTATCAATAATTTCATTACCACAATTTAGCACCATGAACTTCATTGTACAGGTGATAAGTGTCAACTGACAGTCTGTCAGTAAGGGTGACATTCAAAATTAACTATTTTCTTTGGTCATCACAATGGACTATCACTTCCCAAAATCGGTAACCCAAGAATGGTGACGATGTAATCCTATAGGCTATATTCCTGCATTGAACATAGAGGATCCCTATTGGTGTTAAAATACTTTTATGTCCCTAAATCTTGTTTTCTAAATTATCCAATAATCAGCAGTAGCCTAAGCAGGCTGTAAATTGTAGTAGCCCATTGATAAGAATTGGTAGTATGTGGGCTACCATTAATTTTGTGTCCTGTAAAGAGCGTAAGGTGAAATCTAGACTCTCTCACAGTCCTCAAAGCTTCGCATAAATAGCTAAAACTTGGTTTGTTTTGTATGTATCTACTGCATAATTGTACTCATATACTAGTATCCCAGGATCCCTAGCCCTGTACTGTGCGCCCTCATCTATCACATAGGGCTAACATTTTGTTGATGTGTTGGGCGAAGCTTCGAGGACTGTGAGAGAGTCTAGGTGAAATCTTGGACTTAATAGTAGATTATAAAGTAGTGGTAAAGTATGATACCGTGTAAATGCTTGTTGTGAAGAAGTGAGATAAATGTCAACAAAATATTCTTAGTCCATTTATTTGAACTTGTTGATAAGTAAACAGAGAGTACTGTTATATTTAGACTTGAGAGAGCAACTGATTATATGCCTGATGTGTAATAGCTACAGGCTTTCATTTGGGCAACACTGACAGCTGTGAACGTAGAAATATGTTACACAAAACACTGCTATGATCATGTCATTGTTGTATACTTACTAATGTGTATAGTTCCTTTTACTACTAAGGTGTCCAGTATAATTCAATCACATGTTTGCCTTCTAGGAGTATCAAATTGAATTGCTGGGAATCAAAAGTGTGCCCTCTATAGTCCAGACACGGTCATCATTGCAAGGAATTGAAAACCATTGCAGCCACAATGTAACAATGTATTGAACAATGTATTGAATGATGAACTTTGGAAATTTGATTATGTCACTGGATACCAATAATTTGTAATGGTAAATGTGTTTAATGACCACCCTTACCATCATGATATCTTTAATGCCCAGTATCAACTTTAAACGGAAACATACACTTGGAAGTTCACAAAGTTTTACAGTCTTGGTTACAGAAGTGATCACTTCATAAGACTGAACTATTCACTCCATTCAGCCTAATGGTCTAGTTCATTGTTAAATAATTACATTTATGGGTGGATGAATGATGCAGTACACTAGAGCTAAATTCTCTTGAACTCTATTCTTTGGTAGTTCAGTGAGTCAAAGAGCTAAATTCTCTTGAACCCTATACTTTGGTAAATAACTACTGGTTTGGATTTCAGGCCGAGATTATTTCTATAGTTTTTGAAATAATCATAATAGAATTCTCAACTTTGGTAACATTTTCAGACACTGGCCTTTCACTGCTCAGGAGAACTTTGAAGTCACTATGAAAGCTTTCAATTTCAGACACACAAGCTTTCACTGACATAGTGAGTTTTCAGACACTGGAGTTTTCATTGATAGGCTGGGTAACATTATCATCCATCAAAGCATTGGCTCCAGCAAACAGTCTACTAGATTTACTGTCAACATCATTACTTGACTCCAGCTGTAAAACATTAAGACTTGCCACATCACTCATATCATCATCATCATCGTCATCATCTTCATAGTTTGCCATGGTAACAGTGTCATTCATCATGTGAATAGGAGACTCCTGTCCACTTGATTTGATCTTGGCTTTTATCCTCAACTGCATCACCTGCACCAAGATATACAAATCATAGAAACTTAGAATAATAAATTCCCCCCAAGTGATATACAGGTTGGTATAACAAGGACTACACACAAACTCTTTCTTCAATGTCCTAATATTTTATATGTTCAACATTTATTCTGGGGTCTAGTTCACTGTTTTCTCCGGGCCTTTGCCACCATTTGCACTGTGGTTTGGCTCAGTACTTTTTATGGAATCTACTTCTCACTGTTTGTTCTGGGTCTTTGTAGTCACTATTTGCTCGGTGGTCTATCACAAGTCTTGCCATGGGTCTGAGGCTATATTTAACCTTGGGTGTATGCAATGTCTAGTCTTGATTGGAGTTTACAGCCAAGACACTATTTACTCCCAATCTAGCCTCTTCAGTCTATCACTGTACTTTCTCTGGGGTCAGACTCTACTTGCTCTGGGGTCTGATGACATTCCAGCATCTGACTATACTTGCTTTGAGATTTGAGGTTTTACTCTTTACTTGTTCTGTGGTTTACTTTTACCATTTCACTTGCTGTAAGGGGCAACATCAAAAGTTCAATATAATATATCAAACTTAATTGCTTAAGTTTGGGGGTGGGGGGGGGGGGGGGGTTGGCCAGAGTTCTCAACCGTCAAAAAGGATTTAACGTCATACTTGGCAAATTTAGTACGATTTCAAGGCTGCTTTTACCTATAACACTGTGTACACTCGGTCCGATTTATCAGCGATACGTGGTTAAAATTTTTTTCTGTTTTTATTTATAATTCAGTAGTATATTGGTACATTGTTTGAAAGTGGAAGTATACAGTATGAGTCTGAAACGATTTTCAATTTTAGGTCAGTTAAGTTAGATGGAGGGGGGGGGGGGGGTCTGGGACCTAACTTAAGCAATTAAGTTAGATATATTATATTGAACTTTTGATGTTACCCCTGACTACATCAGAATCTACCATAAGATATTACTACTGACCTCTGTTTGTAGTTCTGTTACCCTGTACTGAAGTTCTCGTACCACTTGGTCTGTTTCAGAGCTATTAAGTTGTCCAGTTGTTAGTAGCTCCTGGTTCTAGAAGTAACAAATCAAAGACAACATGGCTCATTTCATGTCCACATTGAGGTTTAGTATTACAAGCTAACAACCATCAAAGATACAGGTCGTCAGTCATTAGTTTTCAAATGAGAGTATTCCAGTGTACTGTACATGACTTGTACATCTACCTGTATTTCTAGTACATGACTTGTACATCTACCTGTATTTCTAATTCACCTTTACTCTGTAGCAATGTATTACAGTGTACTGTATAAGACTTGTACACCTACCTGTATTTCTAATTCACCTTTACTCTGTAACAATGTATTCCAGTGTACTGTACAAGACTTGTACATCTACCTGTATTTCTAATTCACCTTTACTCTGTAGCAATGTATTACAGTGTACTGTACAAGACTTGTACATCTACCTGTATTTCTAATTCACCTTTACTCTGTAGCAATGTATTCTAGTGTACTGTACAAGACTTGTACATCTACCTGTATTTCTAATTCACCTTTACTCTGTAGCAATGTATTCCAGTGTACTGTACATGACTTGTACATCTACCTGTATTTCTAATTCACCTTTACTCTGTAGCAATGTATTCCAGTGTACTGTACAAGACTTGTACACCTACCTGTATTTCTAATTCACCTTTACTCTGTAGCAATGTATTCCAGTGTACTGTACATGACTTGTACATCTACCTGTA
Source organism: Glandiceps talaboti (assembly GCF_964340395.1). NCBI lineage: Eukaryota > Metazoa > Hemichordata > Enteropneusta > Spengelidae > Glandiceps > Glandiceps talaboti. Next base: position 1,433,974 of record NC_135558.1, on the reverse strand, counting down.
TTTCTAATTCACTTTTACTCTGTAGCAATGTATTCCAGTGTACTGTACATGACTTGTACATCTACCTGTATTTCTAATTCACCTTTACTCTGTAGCAATGTATTCCAGTGTACTGTACAAGACTTGTACATCTACCTGTATTTCTAATTCACCTTTACTCTGTAGCAATGTATTCTAGTGTACTGTACATGACTTGTACATCTACCTGTATTTCTAATTCACCTTTACTCTGTAGCAATGTATTCCAGTGTACTGTACAAGACTTGTACATCTACCTGTATTTCTAATTCACCTTTACTCTGTAGCAATGTATTACAGTGTACTGTACAAGACTTGTACACCTACCTGTATTTCTAATTCACCTTTACTCTGTAGCAATGTATTCCAGTGTACTGTACAAGACTTGTACATCTACCTGTATTTCTAATTCACCTTTACTCTGTAGCAATGTATTCTAGTGTACTGTACAAGACTTGTACACCTACCTGTATTTCTAATTCACCTTTACTCTGTAACAATGTATTCCAGTGTACTGTACAAGACTTGTACATCTACCTGTATTTCTAATTCACCTTTACTCTGTAGCAATGTATTCCAGTGTACTGCACAAGACTTGTACATCTACCTGTATTTCTAATTCACCTTTACTCTGTAACAATGTATTACAGTGCACTGTACAAGACTTGTACATCTACCTGTATTTCTAATTCACCTTTACTCTGTAACAATGTATTCCAGTGTACTGTACAAGACTTGTACATCTACCTGTATTTCTAATTCACCTTTACTCTGTAGCAATGTATTCCAGTGTACTGCACAAGACTTGTACATCTACCTGTATTTCTAATTCACTTTTACTCTGTAGCAATGTATTCCAGTGTACTGTACATGACTTGTACATCTACCTGTATTTCTAATTTACCTTTACTCTGTAGCAATGTATTCCAGTGTACTGTACAAGACTTGTACACCTACCTGTATTTCTAATTCACCTTTACTCTGTAACATTTCTGCCATTTTAGCACTATACTCTGCTTCTCTTAGTTTGGCTGCCACTAAATCTTCCTGACTCTGTTAATAGATACAAGTAATGGTGCAGTCAGTGGTGAACTCAAATATATCCAAAATTTCCAATATTTCCTCATATCATATCAGTTACACGTACATAAACCATATAATCAGATGTTATTCCCAATTGTTTTCTTCTTTCAGCCAAGGAAAAACAAGTGAACTAAGGGGCCTTTGTCACTACAAGTCACTAGATGAGTAGTGACAAACTGAGGTCATTGAGTATTTTCCAGCTGATGAAGAAAATTATTGGAGAATAACATAATCATAAGAGTGCCAGTAATATGAAAGAAAATCAGAGAAAGTAATGGCAATTTTTTGAATTTTTTGACTCATATTTTGAACACAGCAGAACCAGTGACGTAGACATGTGTTATTTGTCATGACATAGATGTGTGTTTTCCTGATGTAGGACAACCAGGGTATAAATTCCATATTTTTTTGTTCAACTTGGCTTGTGCATGGTATAATATACTTTACTCAGTACAGTTTTCACCCCTTAACATCAATGACATGCAATGTCTTGTTAGAGTACAGCACTTATCAGTTCATTTCAAGACAAATATCTTTGTCATACTTGGGTACACAAGGAAAATATCTACAACAGTACAGTTCTTTGTCACTTGTGAAAGATAAATTTCATTTTTGGAAGATACCTTAGCTTCTATATTAGCAAGTCTTTTATTAGCTTCATTCAATTGTTGTTGTAGGTCCTGTTCTCTGAGTTCTGAAGCTTCAAGAAACTGTTTAAGATGAAGTCTTTCCTCTTCACTTCTCTTGAGTTGGTTACTGCTGACTTGACTCTGTAATAAACACATGTAATAATGTACATGTATCACACACATCTAATCAATGTAGTAAGTTAGTGGTGGACAGAAAGACTTTCTTGGTGACTCTGTCATCAATATTGCAATAGAGATATAAGTACTGGGATGGATGGATGTATTAAATATTTACAACATTGCAAGTACTTTTTTGACAAATCAACTTTAGTGATCAGTCCCCATCATACAATGGCAGTAAAATAAATTCACAAGGATAAATTCACTGTTAAAACAGTTACTGCTTAAATCACATTATCATTCCGTTGAGTCATCACTTTATTTCCTTACTATATAATATAGTCTTACAGGGCTAATTTTAAATCCTGAGTTGGTGACTTGACACTTCCCAATGTGTATCAAGCCAACATTTTCATGAATATAGTCCCCAAAATGCAAAAATACAGTGACAGATTTCTTTCTTGTATATTCATAATACAACATTAAAAGATAAAAAAATCTCTAAAATGGCAGTTTCATAGGTGCTCTTTGAGCTCTGTGAGTGTGTTACACAGTCAAAGTCATCTAAATGGCCTCTTTATGTGTACATGAAATGCCAGGGGAAATGGCAATCTGTTTGTGAATGTGAACTATTATGTAAAGTGCCGCAAAACTATTCTTATCAAATGATGGAATGTAATACAACTCTCTGTGCTTCCAACATGCTGAGTCAAGTGTTATTAATCCAATTCAATCATTTAATTTCCCTGTTTGTAACAGGTTTCATTTATCCATCATCAGATGTCTACAGTTGTAAAAGACTACATATATCACAGTGATTCATAAATTATTTCTGCTGTACAAGAATAATATGCATGTATATTAAAGTCTCACTTACATACTAGGTAAATGTTTTATACATCAACAGAAGTATAGCTATTAACAAAACATGACATCTCATTCACCCCCTTTGACCTCTCAACTTACAATGGTACACAATCAACGAGTGTGAAGCTACCATCATATTCATATTCATCTTCACTTTCAAAAGTTGACCTCTACACTCAATGTGAATATGATGATTACTTTACATGTTCATCATCAGATTCGAAGTCTTCTGAATAGGTACAAACACACGTTTGGGAAATCACATATCCTTCATTGACAGGTTGAAATCATGTGATTGTAATTAATTTTCAATTGATTTGCGTGGATTTGCATGCTCTCTTTTTATTTTTGCCAGAGTATCCAATTTGCACCATTGAGTGTAGAGGTCAACTTTTGAAAGTGATTATGAATATGAATATGATGGTAGCTTCACACTCATACACAATCATGAGTCAACCTTTGACCTTATAACTATACCATGATGTAAGTAAGTTGACCCTTGACCTGATAACTGTATACCATTCCGTCATTTGATCCCTGTCTCTATAAAACCTAGTAATATTTCCTACGACACTACTCTCTGTTTTAGTTTCTTTTAATTTAACATAATAACATACTTCCTTTGATATCAGTAACATCACTTTAAATTCCATCAATATCTGGTTACCTACCAAAGTTTCCAACTGCATAACTCTCTGTTTAGTTTCTTTAAGTTCAGCATAAGACTCTGCTTCCCTCAATTTCAGTGTCATTAATTCATCTTGTAAAGCACGATGATTACCGACACTGTTTTTCTTATGAGCTTCATTTCGCCTAGATATGGTACGTTGTAAATGTTTCTGTGAACAGGGTAAAAATGGCAGTAAGTGTTTGCACAACATTGAAATAAACAAGTGTGGATTGATGTCACAGAAAGCAGACTCTGTACACTCATTTGGGTCTATAAAAGACTCACTCTAGGTTTAGGTGAGTCACAGGAAATTTACTTGACTCAGTTGACTTCAGTGTGATGTGAACTAATGACCCCCTGACTTCTAGTTGTGAACTTTCAACCACTTTGTGACAGAGAAACAAACTAACATGCCAGTGCTCTCGGCTTTAACCACTGTATTATATGGAAATATGAAAACTGACTTACATGCCAGTGTTTTGAATTTTATTCACTCTGTCACAAGGATCAAAATAACAGGGAAACAAGGAAAAGAAACTTACATGCCAGTGTTCTTCAAGGTCTGATACTTTTTGCCTGAGTTCTTTCAGTGATAAATTAGCCTCTGCTTCTCGTAATTTAACTGCTATTAATTCTTCTTGTAAAGATGCAACGTTGTTACTTGGTTCTTCTACTATTGCTTTGTTTTTCTATAAACAACAAAAACAAAAACAACAATAAAAACATATGTTGTTTGTGTTAACAGTAAGAAAACAGGTCACTCCAACAAGAAATGCCATACATATATTTGAAAGATCTAGTCTAGTTGTGTACAATGAGTTGAGTTCTGTGTCTGCACAGCCAGTGATTCCTCAAAGCAATACTTGGAAAGCCTACTACATTAGTTGATGTAATGTCTGTTGATGCCCAAAGTCTATATTTCTGTATGAACAGTATCTACATCTGACTCAAAGTTGTTGAAAATTTCACGTTTATTAATCTGTATCTAAAGTTTAGTCAGCACACAGCACAGTCTTGGATATAACATTCAAGTCTATTTTGTTTGAAATACAACTTAATTCCTAAAGTCAGAGTCTATCTGTCTGAGTTTACAGTAAGTCTATGTGTTAAAAAAAAAGGTTCATGTAGATACTTTCTGTCAAACGTAACTTACTTGTTCTAACTCCTGTACTTTCTGTCAACTGTAACTTACTTGTTCTAACTCCTGTACTTTCTGTCAAACGTAACTTACTTGTTCTAACTCCTGTACTTTCTGTCAACTGTAACTTACTTGTTCTAACTCCTGTACTTTCTGTCAACTGTAACTTACTTGTTCTAAACTCCTGTACTTTCTGTCAACTGTAACTTACTTGTTCTAACTCCTGTACTTTCTGTCAAACGTAACTTACTTGTTCTAACTCCTGTACTTTCTGTTAACTGTAACTTACTTGTTCCAACTCCTGTACTTTCTGTCAACTGTAACTTACTTGTTCTAACTCCTGTACTTTCTGTCAAACGTAACTTACTTGTTCTAACTCCTGTACTTTCTGTCAACTGTAACTTACTTGTTCTAACTCCTGTACTTTCTGTCAACTGTAACTTACTTGTTCTAACTCCTGTACTTTCTGTCAATTGTAACTTACTTGTTCTAACTCCTGTACTTTCTGTCAATTGTAACTTACTTGTTCTAACTCCTGTACTTTCTCTCAATTGTAACTTACATGTTCTAACTCCTGTACTTTCTGTCAATTGTAACTTTTTGTTCTAACTCCTGTACTTTCTCTCAATTGTAACTTACTTTTTCTAACTCCTGTACTTTCTCTCAATTGTAACTTACTTGTTCCAACTCCTGTACTTTCTGTCAACTGTAACTTTTTGTTCTAACTCCTGTACTTTCTGTCAACTGTAACTTACTTGTTCTAACTGCTGTACTTTCTGTCAATTGTAACTTACTTGTTCTAACTCCTGTACTTTCTGTCAATTGTAACTTACTTGTTCCAAATCCTGTACTTTCTGTCAACTGTAACTTACTTGTTCTAACTCCTGTACTTTCTGTCAACTGTAACTTACTTGTTCTAACTCCTGTACTTTCTGTCAAACGTAACTTACTTGTTCTAACTCCTGTACTTTCTGTCAACTGTAACTTACTTGTTCTAACTCCTGTACTTTCTGTCAACTGTAACTTACTTGTTCTAACTCCTGTACTTTCTGTCAATTGTAACTTACTTGTTCTAACTCCTGTACTTTCTCTCAATTGTAACTTACATGTTCTAACTCCTGTACTTTCTGTCAATTGTAACTTTTTGTTCTAACTCCTGTACTTTCTCTCAATTGTAACTTACTTTTTCTAACTCCTGTACTTTCTCTCAATTGTAACTTACTTGTTCCAACTCCTGTACTTTCTGTCAACTGTAACTTTTTGTTCTAACTCCTGTACTTTCTGTCAACTGTAACTTACTTGTTCTAACTCCAGTACCTTCTGTCAACTGTAACTTACTTGTTCTCACTCCTGTACTTTCTGTCAACTGTAACTTACTTGTTCTAACTCCTGTACTTTCTGTCAACTGTAACTTACTTGTTCTAACTCCAGTACCTTCTGTCAACTGTAACTTACTTGTTCTCACTCCTGTACTTTCTGTCAACTGTAACTTACTTGTTCTAACTCCTGTACTTTCTGTCAACTGTAACTTACTTGTTCTAACTCCAGTACCTTCTGTCAACTGTAACTTACTTGTTCTCACTCCTGTACTTTCTGTCAACTGTAACTTACTTGTTCTAACTCCTGTACTTTCTGTCAACTGTAACTTACTTGTTCTAACTCCAGTACTTTCTGTCAATTGTAACTTACTTGTTCTAACTCCTGTACATTCTGTCAACTGTAACTTACTTGTTCTAACTCCTGTACTTTCTGTCAACTGTAACTTACTTGTTCTAACTCCTGTACTTTAGCCTCTACTTCTCGCATTGATGCCGAGGTTTCTGCTTCTCGTAATTTGACGGCTATTAATTCTTCCTGTAAAGCTAGTATAACAGAATCAGCTTCTTCCTGTGCCATTCTGCTTATTGCTGTCTTTGGCTGAAATTAGTATAAGGCGATACCAAATATTA